>NW_027499994.1:0-42904 GCF_021521415.1 Bidens hawaiensis | reverse complement strand
GGTTTGAAACTCGACTTTAAATTTTTGCCTCGGATTACCATTCCTCAAAGTTTTTTCAGTGTTAGCATACACTTTTGCCGCAGTCATAAGATCGTCCCACTCTTTTGGCATTCCATCTCTGTCAGTAAGTGTGCGGACTAGATCGTCACATTTAACGTTTTTGCGGAAGGCACCACGAAGCATATCCGTACTTATCCCGCCGATGTTCAGACTTTCATCATTGAATCTGGTGATAAAATCTTCTATGAACTCGTTATCGCGGCGAACAACATCCAAAATTTTCGACTGGTCTTGTGTATGTTTCTTCTGCTAGCTGAACTCTTGAGAAAACTTTTTTACAAGGTCATCCCAGCTAGAAATTTGACCATCAGGTAATTTTTCAAACCATTCCCTCGCTGTCCCCGTCAGTGTCAACGCAAACATATGACACCAATAGGGGAGCGTCCAGCCACTGACCCCACCTACTGCCATGAAAATCTGGAGATGATCGCTTGGATCAGTCATACCATTGTACTTACCCACTGATGTAGGTATTTTAGCATTGACAGGGAATGGTGTTGTAGCAATACTTGCTATGAATTTTGACTTTTCAGCAAAGGCTGCCGGACGATATGGTTTGGTGAAGTCCCGTTCAGCGTTACTGTGGTACTCAGTGTGGCGGACTATGTCTTGCAGACGACTACTTCTTGCCCGTGAACTCATCCTACTATCACCGGTATACATACTGTATTCTCCCGGTTGGTAAGTTGAGTCGTAACTATCAAATTCTTCCAAGTAAGATGGCATCCGCATATTTATGCGAGGACGAGGACGTAACCTCGGTAATTCGCCAAACTCTGGTTCCGTCGATTGGCTGTAACGGAACTGACTTCCTCTTACTGTTGGTGGAGGAGAAGGAGATCTCCTGGGAGACTCCTCATAATTCAAAGTGCGTGCATGAAGTCGTTCATCACTTTTTCTGCGCTCATATTCAGCCACCAAACTTTGTTGTTGCACATGAAGCCAATCCTCGGGAGTTAGCTTTCCTCTAAATTTGGAATTACGTTGATGAGACCTCGCCATGCCAGAGTTACCTGAATCATCTTCCAGATCCAATACTGACTGGTTTCAGCGAGTCTCTTCTGTAATCCGTCTGAGATTACCCAAATTTGAACCTTCTGGTGCGGAGCCACGTCCCATGTCTGTGGGAGCGGGACCGGTTGGTGTTGTAACATTTTCTAGGGTATAACTCCCAGGTGTTATATCGGTGATTCGTGACCCCGGAGCTGTGACACGTTCAAGAGTACGGCCACTTGGAGTCGTAATACGTGCAAAAACACTAAAACCCGGAGGTGCTTCCGTGTTAGTCACACGTGAATCAGGCGCAGGGGTTCCCGTCGGCCCTTCAGGAAGTTTACTCATATCAAACGAACCAAAAAAACAACGAAAACTAATGTTGTTCTAACACAAAACACGGATGGCGCCAATGAAGAAACATGGATCTATTCCCCTTAACGGGTCCTAGATCCGATGAGTCAACAGGGTAGGATACGATAATTACAACCAGGATATGAGTACAACCTCACAAAGTCCAGTGACCGGAACCTGCAAAACAGACACCGTGAGTCTCGTTACAGGAAGGACAAGGGGGGGTCTTGTAACGATTCCGACAAAACCCGGTATACCCTAACCGGTAGACAATAGTTACGTCATATTTAATGTCGGGTACATGAATTACCATAGTAATTATACGAGAATACATGTTCACTGTATTGATTGTACGTGAATATATAATTCATCGTATTGAATATGCGATTAATCGATCGATAGTTATTGAAACCCGAACGAATCGAGGGTTCAATTATAGACGAGATATATGATATTTAGTGATTTTACGAAGCATTAATGCTTCGGGATAAGAGAATTAAAGCACAGAAAAAGAATTTCGATTTAATGGTACGTCGGTACGTTAAACGAAACCTTTAATACCAAACCGAGCAAGAGACGATCGATCAAGCCGAAATAGATGCGCAATTATTAATAATATGATGTTTTAAGTTAATGAAAGTCATGGTTTAAGTTTTTGAAGTTTTTAAATCGGTTTTATATAAATTTCATTTTTAAGCCGAAAAACGACCGTTTTAACCTCGTTTTAAGCCGAATTAGACATGTAACTGAAAAACGAACTGAACCAGATTATCCAAAACATTATCCGGATATCCGAAATCCAAACATGTGGCCTAGAATGGAGAGGTGGGTCCCACCCCACCCCCCTTGACAATCCGATCGGCCTCCCATTCACCCCATTTCCTTATTATTCTTTTTTCTAAACAACTTTGCAACAATCCTAACTTTCTCTCAACTTCATGATCCAAAACCGAGATTTTGTAGCAAGAAAACAAGGTAAAGAATCGAGTTAATCACGTTTCCATCTTCGTTTCTTGAGTTGGTTTGCAAGAAAATGAGGTTTCAATGATGAAAACCGATTCTTGCATGATAAGTGATTTATACGGGTTATACAAAGGATCTTGGTCCAAGAAAGGAGTTAAACGAATCAAAAAAACGAATTTTTACGGTTAAATCTTTGTTTTTGAATCATAACCGAAACCATGAAAGAAATGGCTTGATCGTGAGTGTAACTTGCTTGGTATTGTGGTATGTTGGTTGTAGGTTCTGTGTTTAGTGGTAGATAAGGCGGAAAGACGAGTTTGTAGCTTGTAGTGGCGGAAAACGAAAGGTATATTCGGTTATGTTCGGTTTTGGAGTTTTTGGACAGATTGTGGTAGATTTAGAGTTGGGTCATGAAATTTTACAGGGATGTTCTACACATGAAAATATGAGTTCTGTGAATTTTTGGTAATTTTTGGATAAAGGATGAATATTTGGTGAATTTAATGCTCGGTTTTGGCTAAAAATGGTGAAAAATAGTTAAATGTCATGAAAAAATTCTGGAAAATTCCAGATAAGCTTTTTATAACATGTATAAGTCACACACAAAATTTTAGGTCAGTTGGAGAAGCCTAAGTAGGCTTTTCGGTTAAACGAGTTCTAGGGTTTTCTAGCTCAGTTTTAGTGAAAATGGCATGTAAAAAGAGATTTTGGTTCTGGAAAAATTACAGAGGACTATTTGGATGGCAGGAGACATCCAGGAAAAATTTGGGATTTTTCTAAGATCGTTTGGTATTTACGACATATTTAGTGTTTAAATGGTGTTTAAAAATAGATAAATAAATTTTAAATATAAAAATTAATTCTGGAAATATTTTTATAAAATTCCCCACTGTCAAAAAGTGATTTGTGCAAAATTTCAAGATCCGAGACTAAACGGATAATTAATTGTGCTAAAAAGAAGATAAAAATAAACTTTTAAAGCTTAAAACGCGTAAACCGGTAAAGTTCGCTTAAACGAACTGACTGGTGTATAAAAACCCTAAAAATGAACTATTTTCATTTAACTGAGTTAAACAAGTAAAAATAAATCATCCGAAAATAATTCGGATGATTTGGGTAATTTTAAACGATTTAACGGTTTCCGGTGCACTAAAGACGGAAACGGGTCCCGCGGCCAATCGGGGCGTCTAAACCGAGCTCTAATTTCACATCTTTAATTAAATTATCAGTCAACCACTATTTTCGGGTCGTGTGTGACCAAACTCATTTTTGAAACGTAAAAACGGATAACCGTGCTAGGCACGCAAAATGGGGAAACGAACTAGTATTAAGTTTGACTATTGAACTCTAAACGAAATCACAATCTGAGTCCGGAGAAGTGTTTCTGGGTTAACATTGCCCCCAGAACGGGTACAGTGCTGGGTTAACAGTGTCCCCAGATGTACCGGTTAACACGGTTAAAGTTATATTAATAATGAGTGTATAGTAACGATCGTAGGGATCATATTACAGATTGGACGTGTTAACTGATAATGATTGTTGTTACCTGCTTGCATGTTCTAAGGTGAGTTTCACGAGCCCCTTTTTCTGAATTGTTTTTAAATATTTTCCCGGGGCGGAAAGCATGTTATTATTGAAATGTTTAAGTACATACTGAACACATGGAATTGCGTGTATTTATAAATATTTGATTGTACGGGAATCGTACGGAATGGGTACAGTACTGGGTTAACAGTGCCCCCAGATGTCTCTAGAAGTGTTTCTGGGTTAACATTGCCCCCGGAATGGGTACAGTACTGGGTTAACAGTGTCCCCAGATGTCCAAAGAGGTGTTTCTGGGTTAACATTGCCCCCGGAAAGGGTACAGTACTGGGTTAACAGTGTCCCCAGATAATATTATATTATGATATTGATTTATCAAGGTTTACTCAAATTGTGAAACTCACCAACTATTCGTAGTTGACCCGTTTTCTCACATGCTTTTCAGGTACAACTAAGATGAAGTGATTGCTTAAGTGCTAAGTGCTTGATGTGTGTAAGATTTGCGTGCGGGATGTTAGGATACATTATAATAAATAGAATTTATGTATCGTATTGTATGATGTGTGTATCACCTAGACGGTAATGAAATATGAGATAATGTAATTTTGAAGTATATTAATGCATTCAGTTTTCTTTATAAACAATGTGGTTGATATCAGAGGCGTCTGTTGCATCCCGTTTACGTTTCCGCTGCGGTTACGGGGTGTTACAGGTCTTCCTGTAACCACCCTCCGGCGTGAGAATCAGTAACGTTCGTAATGTAGAAAGTACTGAAGTAGCGAGACTAAGTGTAGTCAGGATATAGGGGAGTGAATGAATACCTCATACCGTTCAACAAGGTATTTATAACCGAAGGATGAAGGAAGATGATTGGGACAACTGTTCTGTTCTAAAAGATCTTTAATAACCGCCTGGACACGTGCCCTCTTGTGATAGGTTAGGCTATACGTCTCATGTGCATGAGTATAACAACCTGGACACGTGTCACCAAGTGATAGGACGGATCACGTCATGGCCATGTGCACGGTTATAACAACCTGGCCAGGTGTCTTTTGTTCATTGGTTGGTATATCACGTATTCCCCAAGTAAGAATCATGAACCTTCTTCCAGGGAGTACTTGAGTTGTGATAGCTGTCCCGCTGGCAATGCCTTCCGGTTGTTTAGGCGGACAGATGTCCTGTCCTGCGGATGACTTTTGAGGATGCCAGGATGCTTCCGCACGTGTTATGAGGACGTTCCTCCTCAATCGTGATATGCGGGTGATCCATGTGTCCCGCAGGTGGCTTATAAGAGAGACATCTTTGACCCGCGGGTGATACTTAAGGGTATTTGGGTCTTTTTGGTACCCTACATCTATAAGTATGTATGGGGTTATTGACGATTCTCTTAAAAAAAAGAAAGTTGACCAGTTTAGGATTATTGCATCTTTTTAATGAGACCCAACTCGAAAACTTAAACATGCACTAGATAATAATAAATTCAAACACCAAAAAAAATAATAAACCGATAAGAAAAATATTCAAATTCGTCAATATTTAGATAAAAAATAGTGACAGGATTGCTTATATCTGCTATTTTACTTTGGACTAATCACGTCGTAACTTGTTCCATTTTGTATATAGATAAGTATACGTTACATATCAACATAATTAATTTTAAACATAAGTAATATTTGGTTTTGCATGCTCCCCTCTTTTTCATAACTTTTATTTATTAAAAATAAATAACTAGTACAGTTATTCATATATCAAGTTAAGATAAAATAGTACTACAAGGCACGTGCTCTGTTACGGGACTTTAACCAAACAACGAGTAGACATAAAAATATTGAATCTCGCATACGCGTTGCGACGTTTAACTCGAAAAAAGTAGATACAAACATAAAACATATAAAAAATAACTAATTAGTCAACTTATTACCCGCGTGTTTTGACGGAGTTGTTAACCTACAGAAAACGTAAAAACGTTAAACACCAGACGCACGTTGTTGTTGGTTAACTCGCAAAATACAGATTAAAACGTAAAATATTATCGTAAAAAGGTTTATTAAGTTGAACCAATAAAAACCCATGTAAAATGGAAATATAAAAAATTTAACTTAAAATATAATAATAATAATAATAATAATAGTTAAACTAAACTTATAATATAATTTATCAAAATTTAAACAACATCATAAGGATATATATATTTTTACTAATACCTTAAGGGAAGTAAAGTAGAAGTTATTAAAACTCTAAACGAAGAAATCTAAAAGTTACTACAAACTAAAGAAAGAAAATGAAAATTATAACTTATAATAAAGAGTTAATAGCCATTTTTGTCCCTGTGGTTTGCTACTTTCGTCACTTCAGTCCAAAGTTTGAAATTTTGTCAATTTAGTCCTTATAGTTTTAAACATTAGCCAATTACGTCCCCCTGTCTAACGGCGTCCAACTATGCCGTTAGTTTTAGGGGTATTTTTGTCTTTCTCATGTTTATTTTTAGTTAATGGTCAGTTTCGTCCATGTGGTTTGATACTTTTGCTACTTCAGTCCAAAGTTTGAAATTTGTCAATTTTATGTTTAATTTAATCAGTTTTTATTTTATTTTATTTATTTATTTATTTATTTATTTTTTGCTACTTCAGTCCATGATGGAATTCATTGGTAAAGTAGTCAAGGTAATTCCATAAAACCGAACTATACCGAAAAAACTAAAATCGTTTCTTTGATTAATGCATAATAGTTAGGGTTTAGAGATTAACATATCGTAGTAAACATTTGGGTCGAAATCAACATCAGGAGGTCGAATATCCCACATTTCCATGTTTGCTCAAGAAATCGATGCACTAAATCGCATGTGTGTTCTTTAAATCGTGGTATTGTTCTTGAATTCGTTGAATTCAACCCTAGAATTGTAGTCGATAGGAAGAATTCAAGAACAACAGTACGATTTGAAGAACACACATGCGATCTAGTGCATCGATTTCTTGAGCAAACATGAAAATGCGGGATATTCAACCTCCTGATGTTGATTTCGACCAAGATGTTGCTACTATATGTTAATCTCTAAACCGCAACTATTATGCATTAACCAAATAAACTACTTTAGTTTTATCGGTATAGTACGGTTTTAGGGAATTACCTTGACCACTTTACCAATGAATTCCACCATGGGGAGAGTTTAGAAAATGTCTTGAAACTAAATACGAGGGGGGTATGATTATTGTTATCGACAGAGTAAACGTAAACCTGTTTTGGTCGATACTTGATGGTTTTGGGCTTGGATTATGCTTTTAAGGGCTAGAGACAAAAAAAAACTATAATTAATTAAACATAAAATTGAAAAAATTTCAAACTTTGAACTGAACTAGCAAAAGTATCAAACCACAAGGATGAAAGTGACCATTAACTAAAAATAAACATGAGAAAGACAAAAATACCCCTTAAACTAACGGCATAGTTGGATGCCGTTAGACGAGAGGACACAATTGGCTAATGTTTAAAACTATAAGGACTAAATTGACAAAATTTCAAACTTTAGACTGAAGTGGTGAAAGCAGCAAACCACAGGGACGAAAATGGACATTAACTCTATAATAAAAATGAGAAAATAGATGGTATAACTTTAATTAGCACAAATTAAAATGAACAGTTAAATAGTAAGAGAAAACATTTCTTATAATTAATATATATGAAAAATAGTTTATTTATTAACCACAACATTTTTTTTCTGTGATAGACAGAAAATTGGATGTGAGTGCTTTAATGATCATTTTCTTTTAGTTCGGTCAAGATATTTAAATCGTTAGGACCGGTCCTAAAGAAAGACTAGATTAGATTGTGTCAGATTTCTAAAAGTGGTCTTGTCTACGTGTGGAGAAGTTTTTCAGAAGAAAACCAAGTCAAAACAAATATAATCAAATCGATAACCAAACTTATATGGAAGAGACAAAGCTCCTTTCCTGGAAAGGTTCTAAACTTCTAACCAAATGAGCGTTTATTTTCTCTTTTGTAGTCAATGCCTACTCAAATAATAAAGATGTGCCCATTGTTTAAAATTGGAGAAAAAATAGTTTTTAAAATATTGCAACCGATATATTTATGTAAAGAAAGATCCAGTTTTTAACATATATGTTCGTCTTTTTTATTTGTTATGATCTTTTATTAAGAATGTTTTTTGTATGTCTTTAAGTGGTGGTGAACATTGTTCGAAATTTTGATTTGGTTGTAACGAAGAAAATCAAAAAAAAAATGTCAAAGTGGACGGTGTGGTTGGTGAAAGGCAGCAGTCCACGATGATCTCTCTTAATCCCTTCATATCCACCATCTAAATATCATGGACAACGTACTACTTCGAGTTGTCTCGTAGTTAACTTAAAACATTAAACGCCTAGCTATTTTATCAAATTTTCACAAGGCAGACGCAATGATAATCAAGCTTGATCCGTGAGCCGTCATACGCCTCAAAGCGTAAATCTTCTTTCAGATATTAGATTGTTCCATTACGTGTAAGTTAATTATATCTATTGCATGTATATAAATGGTACATTAAGATATTTATTTTGTATGTTTTTATGTATGCAATTAATTAATTGCATGCATGATATTATATATCTGAATGGCTACCGATAAGTTTAAATAAATATCTGCTGATAATTTCAAAAGTTAGACAGCCGATGCTTGTTGTTCAATTATAGAGCAGAAGAAAAAACGATAAAAAAGAATGCATCATCAATGGAGAAAAGCACCCAAAATTAGAAAGCGAAAAAGAAAGTGATTTGTGAAAAGGGCCCATTTATTTAGGTATTTTTAGTGCGACCACAATTGAAAACAACATTACAAAATGTAATTATTTATTTTTATTATTATATATTTGTTTATTTACTTGAAAAATAGTCCTCATATATCTTTATTTAAATCATAAACCTATGAAAATGCGATATGCTTTGTAAAAACGTTTAGTTAATTTGTTTTAATCATGACAAATACTTTTTTTACTTTTAATTTTATACTTTTTGAACAACAAACATTGAATAAATCCGTATATAGACAGAGATACATATTATGCATGAACCAAAGAACCAAAGAACCAAAGATGTCTACTTCACGCATTTGAGTGGCATTTAATATAGTTGTATTTTTCTTTTTAATCTTCGTCTGAAACCCAAATTAGAGCATCAATTAAGATGTACCATAACTTTTATATATATATATATATAAAAGCTTTTCCATATAACATCTTTCAATTTGAAAATTCAAATTAACTTGATAACTAGGTAACACCCGTCGCGTTGCGGCGATCAGAGGCGCGAATTCTGTCAGTAACGGTTATGTTCGTAACGAAATGATAATAAACTCAAAAAAGTAAACACCTAAAATAATGTTGGCACTCGTATAACTTATGATTAAAAAACATTTCTAAAATAATGTGTAGTTGGTTAGTAAAAGGTGCGTGGTGCGGTCGCGAGTCGACACGAGTTCAATCAGTAGGTCACGGGACATAAACTAAACATATAAAAATAAAATTTGTTAACAGCAAAACACAACAAACTAACATGTTTAAAAGAAAAAGAAAATAAAATCCGCTCGTTGCAATGGCGAACCACTACGAAATCGATCAGTGTCGAGTTACGGCCCAAGAATACCTAGATACCACAATTAACATATATAAAGCGAAAAATACATGCACGTAACGCTGGCTAAAAAACAACTTGAGCGCACTGTGGGGCGAAACTTAATGATTTTGGTTGGTATCGACCGTACCCTCACTTAATCGGAAGCATAAATTAACAAAGTAATAAGCTCAAAATTTATAGTAAATAGTTTTCAAAAGGCTTTTGACAAAATGAACATTTCTTCATCATAAAGAAACATCTTACAAATAAATATAAGACTAGTCAGACAAATGGACTAATTGTCTAGTTATTGTAATAGCATGTCAAAAAGTGAAATGAATATTTTTAAGGTTTTAAACCTAATAAACAAGATAAACGAACAAAATTTAGACCTTCAAAATTGGATATGTGATGGTCTGGAATTTCAAACTTAGATTAGGAGATCTAATTTAAAACCTATGACTGACTGTAGGTTAAAGAATCAAGTTCAGTTACACATGTCACTTAACACTTGATTCAAGATCTAAGATGGTGGAATTAACAAGGTTTAACCACAAAGTGTTGTATGAAGATCTCTACATTAACATTGAAGGTGAATAAATCACAAGACTAGTCCATTGAAGATTAATAAACAATTTAGTCAAATTAAATTGTTAATGTTATAACTTAGGGAAAGTTTGTAAAAATATATTTAAATAATTTTATTTAAATATTTATCATTTGAAAATCAAATATACTTGAAAAAAACATTCTTCTTTAAGAATGTATTTCATTAAAATCTTGCATACTATCATCAGGTGAGTCAAACTTTAAGAAGGAAATGCTTAAAGCTTTTGTTGAACAAACTAAAGCATGCTTAACTATTAAGTGAATACCTAGGTTTTGCTACAAGGAAAAGTGAGAAGTGATGGGGAGACTTTTCCATATGTAAAGAATCTATAAAAGAAGGTAAAAAGAAAGACAAAGACTTCACACATTGTTCACATTGTTAAAACCAAATAGAAGTGGAATGAACGTCCGCGGTCACTTGTAGCGACAGTGGGATTGAAAGCTGAAGGTCCTGCCAGTTAACCTTGCATCTATATGTTTTGCTATAAATAGAAGACTTATTCAAACTAAGTCTTCACCCATTTGTTCTACGATGATACAGGTATTTGATACGAAACTATTGTAAAATTATATGTACGGAATAGTAATCAAGTGTCCGGGAAAGACTATGACTTTCGATAAATTGATAAAGTGAATACGCCTGGTATTTTACAAGTTATTCTACTCTTTTGAGGACATCGATTTGTTTATCATATTCAAAATCAGAAAATATCTATAAATGATTGGTACAAATCAGAAACGCGATTTCACACAAGGTGGTAATTAAACACCCATTACATATATGGTATACAGTAGACCTAAGAAAACCAATGAGCCTTATCGATAATATGGGCAGGTAACTACTTAGAAATGTTATCTGTGTATCTTTAGTTTTTATGACATATGATTGGGTTTGTTGAGTTGTTGAAAGCTATTGGTAATTGTGTCTTAGTAGTTTATGAAAAATCTTTTGAGTCTGTCAGCGTTTTTCACCAACTTTAGCAAACTTCTTCTCAAAAGTATTTTAAGGTAATTATGAGTAAGTTGGTTTCAAGGATAGATTGCCGAAGATATAGAAGATTCTCTTAATGATAATTAGGTTTGATGGATGAGAAATATTTTGAAAAACCTTGTAATAAGTTTTGGAAAAGATAAACAATCTTTTGTATTCAATTTAAGAGTGTTTACTTTAATTTTTGTATAGATTAGTATTATAATCAAACATTTTATGCTAAATGAAAAAAGTGGTAACAACTAGTAGTCATACGTTCAGGGACTTAAATCGGGTTGTGACATGTTAGTTTGAATCTAACATAATTTGATCAAATTTTGTTTTCTAGCTAGCATTTGTGGTAGGTGATCGTCTTAATGTTCATTAATGTGATTATTGGAAAATAGTCAAAATTGTGGGCAAATCTATATTATTGTTGGTGGGGAGATCAGTTATTGGCATGAATCTATATTGTATTGAATCTAACAAATGGATTTCTCGATGGGACAAGGTCAATGATATGGTGTAAGGGTGTGAACCGGGGGGGGGGGGGGGGGGGGGGGGGGGGGAGATAAATTGAGGGGTTAGGTTTTTGTTTCTTTGTTACTTTACTAGGTTAGTGTCATGTGTAACATACGGATGACATATATGCAATACGTCAAATATACATATTTATGAATTACATAATGTACATTATAAATTTCTAAATTGTAAGGTATTACATAATGAATATTAATGAAAGGGTAATTGCATGGTTTGAAATTAAAATTGCAGTTATAACATTGTTATTTATATTAAAATACAACATATAAAGACAAACTAAGAAAAATTACACCTTCAAACATTTAAACCATCAATCAAGAAAAAAATATATTATTATAAACCTTCGTCCTCTATTAGGTAATCTTCAGGCAATGAACTCATATGTTATATGCCTAAAAAACTATGCAATATCCAGATAGTCTTGTTTGTTTCACAAACACTATAATAACAACACATATACAAGAAGATAAATTCTAAAACAAAGAAATCAGAAAAATAATAAGTGAACATTAATTGAAACATTCAAACTAAATAGTTATAAAAAGAATAACTTACCTTTGTATATAAAGTTTGAACAACATTGATTCTGCAATATGAATATTTGTAAAACATATTACATATGAAATTGTATATGATTTTATATGAAAAAGTTATATTTATATACCATAATATAACCAATATGCACGAAAGTATTCGATTTATAAATGCATCACAAAATCCCAAAATCATCTTAACACAAAATATAAACGAAACATAATGTTATTCATACATATAATTTTGGCATTGGTTAAATCAAATTGAATATGGAAACGCGTTAGACATGGAGAATTCGATTGAATTAAAGATGTTTAAAAACTTTTTTTAACTGAAATGATATTGTCAATCATTTAAAACATTAATAACACATAACGTATTTCCTAAAATACATAAATTAGTAAGAATAATTTTGTATTTATATTTTAAAAGAAAGAGTTAAGTGTCATTTTAGTACATGTGGTTTGAACAGCTACGCAACTTTAGTGTTTTTTTGAATTTTTCGCAACTGGTTACTCCATGTTTCAAAAGGTGGCCATTTTAGTACTTTTTCGTAACCCCGTTTAATTTGTCCTTTAAGTCAAAGGTATAATGGTAACTTTAGTTATTTTATTTATTTTCTTTTTTCTTTTAACCCGTGATATGAATCCCTTTTATATCATCTTAACCCTAATTATCAAATCGTTTACAACGTCCGATCATCGATCATGGTTGAATCAACATAACATCTGGACCTGCAATCGAACATCAACCCTTCAACAAAAATCCCTAATAATCAACATAACATCTGCAGTTGAACAATCTGATCATCGATCATGGCTGAATTGTGGGTTTTTCGGCAAGAATCATCTGACTTCCAACCAGATGTTGAATACGGTTAGTTAATATTGTTTAATCCGTTTAATCTCGTTTAATCCGATCATCCTTTAATATTGTTTAACTTCTTTCTCAATCCTAATATGTTTTTTACCTTAAAATTTCAGTAGACAACCCCTACAATTTTACGTTAGAAGTTCACCATGGTAGCAAGTTTAACAATGATCCAGGTGGGAGAACATACGATTTGGGTCATGTTGACTTTCTTGATAAGGTTCATTCTGAATATTTCTTTGTTATTATTCTAAAGAATATGCTAGAAGTACTAGGTTATTTAGATGAAGATGTAGTAGCATACCATTACAAGCTCCCTGGAGAAGAGTTAGATATTGGTTTAAGACATTTAGGTAGTGATAAGGATGTTATTGAACTGACAGAGAATATTCAAAATACTAGAGTTATTGAGGTATATGTTGAACATTTTAAAACACATCCTATGAAATATTTGAATATTAAAGGGGGGGGGGTGCATGAAGAAGTTAGAGAGGGGAATGATGAAGATTTGAATGTTGGATTGGAGGATTATAGATCTGTAACATCCCGGCCTCTCGTACCACCAATATTGTCCGCTTTGCCCCCGATGGGTTGCCCATCCGGGAACTCACGGCTTTGTTTTTGGTTGCCCAGGTAGAGACTTCCCAGGTGGTTACCCATCCTAGTACTACTTCCACCTAAGCACGCTTAACCGTGGAGTTTTACTGTGCTCCACAGCCAACTAAGCCCAAAACGCGTTGGTGATTGAAGAGGCAGGACATTTACTTATGAACCAAGGATCTCTCTTGTCCACGACCGATGTGGGATTTACCTAAGAGTGGGACGATGTTGTGTTTGCCAAGGGTGTTACATTATCAGTTTAGCAGTAATGAGGGTATTATTGACAATAATGTTGAGGAATCTGATGGGAGCGATAAGGGGTCTGATGAAAGTGATATGTAACATCGTGAAAATTTCGAGTTCAAAATGTCAACTTTCCATAGTCAAGGGACTGAAAATGCCAAATTCCAAACCGTAGGGTTTAAAATGTAAATTCTGATTTTTCTGACCCATCGCGCTACGCGATGGAATATCAGAGAGGCCCATCGCGATACGCAATGGGGCTTCTGACACGTTTTGACACGTGTGCCACGTGGCACACGGTGGCATCAGGTGTCGCCACGTGGCAACACTGCCACCACGTGGCGCAACGGCTGCCACGTGTCGCCACGTGGCAGACCTACTTGTTGACTCAGCTGAGCTACGTCGCGGTACGCGACGGGCCAGCCTAAGGACCCATCGCATACCGCGATGGGATCCAAAACTTTGTCTATAAATAGCAGGTCCGGGATCTTCAATTGTCACACCAAAACTCAGCCTACTTCTCTCTCTATAACATCTCTCTAAGTATTATAACCCGAGTGTCGATCCACCTCGATAAACGTGTTATATTTCCTCGTAAAACGTGTCCCGATCCTCGATTTCCTTGTCGACGTTTTCTCGAAGTTCGTGCCACCCTCCACCCACATACGATCAAGAAGGTGTTTGTTATAATGGCGATGAATCTCGTAAAGCGTTCCATTGAGTGTTGAAAGTTTGGTGTTCAACAACAAGGAGGAACAATTGATCAAGTGGCGTTGGAGTGCTGCTTAAGTTCCTAGGGTTTCTAAACGCCAATAAGGTTAGGCGTAATGTCAATTGAATATAATATTATATTCAAGGCTTAAGTCTTAAGTCGAGGTTATACTCGATGCCTCGATAAAAGAAATACAAACATAACAAAGAAAAGAATAAAGAAAAGTTGTGATAGATAAAATATATATTTGTGTGCAAGTATATATATTCTTTGTTATGAAATTATTATTTAAGTAATAAGAGTATTCTTAAATAATAAAAGAAAAGATTACGTTTCTTGGAGAAGAAGAAACGTCGGGTTTCAATATAAACTAAAGGTTTATAATTTACTTTTAAACTAAAGGTTTTCAAGTAAAAGAAAATGAACTAAAGGTTCATCGAGGTTGAGATATATAATAAGACTAAAGGTCTTAAGCCGGATAGTGCATCCGACTAACAAATGTTTGTACTCGTACTATAAGTGCGAGATAAAGAAGGGAAAGACCCTTGGACGGTGAGTGAAGCCGATCCTAAAGAGACAAGGTGAATACGCCCCAAACTTTTATAAACTTGTTTTCAAATGAATCAAAATATTATGTGAAAATTGTTTACAAGGAACTACGTGTTCCTAAAACCATTATAAATGAAAATATAAACCTAGCCCTCAGGCTGTGGTATACATATGTTTGGATCCTTACATAGGTGGTACTATGCGATGAATGGGCACATCGCACCACCCTTGGTCGTAGGACGCTCTCCTGCAGGGAGTACGACCTTATGTGTATATTTACGGGTACTTAACTAAGTCAAACGCTGCGGTGTTTGCTAAGGTGACCTAGAGTAGAGGCTCAAGTTTATAATGTATTATTTGACTTTGTTATTCCTAAGCCACGTTGGGCCGAGGCAAGCGTAGTCTCGAGGGGTAATAAAGTAAAAGAAAATATTTTTGCGTCAGTGTGTTCACCAGCATTCGTTGCTGACGTATTTTCTTACATTTTTGCAGGTGAACAAGATTAGCGCTTGGAAGTGTCGAAGTGCTATATTAAATCCGATGGCTCGGATCTTTTGTATTAAAACTTTTAATATATAAATGGTGGTGGTTTTGTAATGTATAACAATTAATCTTTTGAAATAGTTTGGGAATCTTTTAAAATCCCAACTTTTGTTTATGTAAATATTTACAACTTAAATCCACAAGTTTTACAAGTCTTCCGCTAATTTAATGCAACTCTGATTTATTTACACTTGTGGTACCAACTGTTGGTTCACACTCCTAGGCCTAAGATGGGGATGTGACATGATAAGGAGGATGATTTTGGGAGTGATGAGAGGGCTGATGTTGGTAGTCATAAGGGGTGTAATGATAGTGAGGAGGATGATTCTGATTACATAGTAGATGAAGATTATTTATATGATGCTATTAATGTGGATATGAATGATTATAGAGCTGCTGTGGAGTTTAACATAAGTGATGAGGTGAACAAGATGATGAAGATGAAGTTTTAGAAGATATTGACTTAGAGGAGTTTGATAGTATTAGTGGTAATGAGACACCATTGCAACAAGCTCTTAGGATCAATAGGAAAAAGAAAGGGTGTGCAAAAGATTTTGATTGCCCTTTTTATATTGGCCAAACTTTTGTAGATAAAGATTTTATAAAGTGGTTGGTTAAACAACATGCAATTGATTCAAGAAGGCAATTACATGTTAAGCTAAATGATAACCGTAGATATCGGGTGATTTGTTTAGGTGTGGACCCAAGCCTTGTTAGGTGTGAAAGTAAATAGGTTGGGACAAAAAATGTTAGGACTTCCAAGGGGAAATATGTAGCATGTTCAAGTGGGAACAAAGAAGTAGGTGCATCAAAGGGCAGTTTAGTAAAATCAACACCTAAAAAGGACCAAAAACACTCTTGCCCTTGGAATTTACACATATCAAATGTTAGACAAGATGGTACTTGGACTGTGAAAACATACTTTAAAGACCACACTTGTTTGCAAACAAGAGATGTTAACTTGCGCACCATCAATTGGTTGGCTAGGGAAATTGAACCAACAATTAAAAGTGATCCAAACAAAAAACCTAGAAATATTTTAGAAGATTTGCAAAAGAAATTTCAAATACAACTTTCCACATATCAGGTTAGTAGGGCTAAGGCCATGGCTGAAAAAAAAGGTTCTTGGAGATTATGAAGCTCAGTATGGGAGTCTAAGGAATTATACTGAAGAGCTTGTGTTGGAACCCGATTAATTCGTATCAATCCAGTAACAATAACAGATCTTAGATCTGTGTATAATCGATTAATACGTTTATATGGATCTAGCTCATAATTACTATAGATTTAATGTTGTATATGTATATGTATTAGCAGTATTTGTATATAGGTAGTTCGTATAATGTTAGGTTGAAGATCGAGAGAGCGATTGGACTGGGATTCGATAATTAACTCTCAAAACTTAAATTAACAGTGAACAGTGTTCACTATATATAGAAGATAGGTATGGTTCGCTAACATCCCCTAGCGAACCAGACACTACTTCGTTACATACATTAATTAGACGAAACACCCCCTGATTCGTTAACATCCCCTAACGAATCAGGAGGGAATATACTTAATGTCTTAGTTCGCTAACATCCCCTAGCGAACTAGACTTTACACATAACGAACTAGATAATAATTAATCTAATTATTACATTAAATAATAAACAAAACGTTAACGACAATTACAAAGACTCAAGACGCAAAACCGTGCACTAACAGCTTGTTAGATCTAATCCAGGTACAACAGTGAAATTAGATGTTGAACCTTGTTGCAACCCTAGCAGTCCAACAAGGCAGTTTAGAAGAATATATATATGCTTTGGTGCACTAAAGGAAGTGTTTAAGCTAGGTGGGAGAGATTTACTTGGCCTTGATGGGTGTTTTATGAAAGGGCCATTTCCAAGACAGATTTTGACAACAGTTGGAATGAATGGAAATAATGGAATTTATCCACTTGCATACTCATTGGTGGAGGCTAAGACAACAGCTAGCTAGACTTAGTTTTTAGAATGTTTGGGGGACGATTTGGATCTGCATTCAAATAGTAATTTCACCTTCATAAGTGACAGGTAGAAGGTTTGTTTTAGCTTTCTTGATTTTTACATATATATATGATTTTTTTTGTTTGATTATAATTCATGCATTTAATTATTGTCTTTAGGGTATAATACCAGCTTTACACAAGGTGTTTCCAAGTGTTGAACACAGGTATTGTTTAAGAGATATACATGAGAACATGAAGCCAAGGTGGAGAGGTGTTGTGTTCAAAAACATGCCTAAAAAATGTGCCTTTACAACCACACTACAAGAATTTGAAAGGAGTATGAAAGAAATCCATAATAAAGATACCACACTCTATGATTGGTTGAAAGAGATTCATACCAAAGCATTGGTCCAGAGCTTATTTCAGAAGTATGTATTTTCATTAGCTAAAGAGTATATGTATTTCCTTGAATTGAATTTATATAAGTTTTGTGATTGTGTATTTCCTTCAATTTATTGCAGTTAGGCCTAGGTGTGGTGTTTTATTAAACAATCTTTGTGAGCTCTTCAATAGGCAATTGATTATGGGAAGAGACAAATCTGTTATTACTTGTCTTGAGTTCATTAGGGAGTATTTATTGAGAAGGATGGTTGTGGTGCATAAGACCATTGCTAGGTCACAAGGGCCATTAACACCAGTTGCAAAAAAATTATTTGACAAAATCATGGCTGAAGCCAATAACTACACTGTAATTTGGAATGAAAGTACAAAATATCATGTTACAAGTACAACCAATGAGAAGAGGGCTGTGGATATGGAACAAAGGACTTGCTCATGCAGAAGATGGGAACTGACTGGCATGCCATGTAGGCAAGCAGTAGCTTGTATTTATGATATGGCCATGAATGGACAAGGTGATGGCATACCAGAGAAGTGGGTGGATGGAGCCTATTATTTAGAGACATGGAAAAAAGTCTATTCAAAACCTTAGATCCAATCAATAGTATGGACTTATGGCCAATCTCTAAGTGCCCAACTACCTTAACAGTCCCAAAATATTACAAGCAAACAGGTAGACCAAATAAAAATAAAAAGAAGTCTGCTGAGGAGATCCTTGAGTTGAGCCAGAAACTTTCAAAAGTTGGTAAATTGACAAGGGAAGGTGGTTCTGTAAAATGTGATATTTGCAAGCAAATTGGACATAACAAGAGATCTTGTGGCAAGAGCAAAGGTGGGGCTGCTAAGTCAAAGGGAAAAAAAGATGAGGATGGTAAGTCGAAGGGAAAACTAGGAAAGGCTGCTAAGTCAAAGGGAAAAAGAGGTGGGGATGCTAGAACATAAGCTGACAAGGCACCAAAGAGGGCTAGAACAGAAGATGCAGTCTAGATGGTAAGTGGCTAGATGTTTGAAACTCTATTTTACCTATGTTTTCTTGTTTAATGTTAAGTGTTTGAATGTTTAGTATCAAACTTATGTTATTAATTAGGTCTATTCAACATGTTTTGGATGTGTTTTAAACACTAGAAAAATTATTACTCTAATGATATTATGTTTTGGTATTGTTTTGGTAAGTTGTTTAGTTTGTTGCATAAATCATGTTTTGGTATTATTGTTTTGTTTTGGTATTAGGTTTTGGTATTATTCACTCTATTTTGGTCAATCATGAAAAATTTGGTTTGTTTTGGTTTGTATAAATCCTGCATAAGTTGTTACTGTTTTGGTAAGTTGTTTTGTTTGTTGCAAGTGTTATTTGGTTGGTATAAGTCTTGCATAATTTGGTTTGTTTTGGTTGCTATAAATGTTGTATAAGTTGGTTTGTTTTGGTTGGTTAGCTGCTACTGCATTTTGGCTTGTGTAGTTTTTTATAAATCCTGCAAGTGTTATTATTGTTTATGCAATTTGGTTTGTTGCAAGTGTTACACCAGATTACACCAAACATACCTTTTACATAGATAGATTACACATTCATACCAAACATACCTTTTACATAGATTACAAACAACACAACTACAAAATAATCAAACTTGCAATCATACTTGCATTAGTCTGTCAATTAAATACATAATAGAAAATGAAAAATAGCCATGAGATGAGTAACACTTGTTTAAGCCTTTTGTTCTCCATCTCCAATTTTCTTCTAAATTCTTCAAGGGTTGAGTTCGTCTTAGCCATGATTCTTGCCTTTTCATTGTATTCGTTAGTTGACTTCAAAAGGCCCGGTATAATAGCACTCGCTCTTTAACACATTACACATAGGAGGATCAAGCCATAGAACAAACCCATAGTTTCATCCCGTCCAATTTCACAATAATTTGGTTAGAAATTGGAGAAACAACACGTACATGAACAATAATTAGGTTAGAAACATACCGGTCTTGCGCAACAGTAAAATCGCCACCCAGGGTTATACGATGTTCAGGTTGTTCGAATAATGGTTGGTGAGCCGCATGAGCAAACCACCATGGCATGCTGAGAGGTGAAAGAATGGAGGCGGCTGAGTGTAAAGAATGGGTTAGAGTTTGGAAAAGGGGAAGGGAATGAGCATAAAAGAAAAAAGAAAATAAATAAAATAACTAAAGTTACCATTAGGCCCTTGACTTAACGGACAAATTAAACGGGGTTACAAAAAAGTACTACAATGGCCAGTTTTTGAAACATGGAGTAGCCAGTTGTGAAGATTTCAAAAAAACGTACTAAAGTTGCGTAGTTGTTCAAACCACAGGTACTAAAATGACACTTAACTCTAAAAGAAATTAAAAGGGGATGTTCTGAATCTATACCTATTAAGGAAAAAAGAATGTTAACATTAATTCATTCAATTGAGTTGGTAAGCCACAAACATTTTAAAACTAATGTAGTGAGTTTGATTTCCACCAACAACATATTTTTCATTTTGTCATACTGATTCAAAACTATAAAAATGAAACAAAGTTAATTAAAACAAAATAGATAATGAAGTGGAATTTGTTAAATTGAAAACTTGTACATATGTCAACCTATGTGGAGGGCTTGGTTGAATGGCATGTAGACAATAGGTTTTCTTTTAAATATTTAATGGATGGTTAGATTAGATAGTTAGATCATATTATGAACTGTTTCATATATACCCTTACAATAGCCCCTTAATGTGCTAAAGTAGTTATAAATTTATTAAATAAAAATATGTTAATCTAGACACTAAGTAATAATTATAAACTTTTAAAACTTAACTAAAACTACTAATCAGCAAGTGTACCGGTCGACTCTAGTACAACTATATAAGTCCGGATAATCAAACCCACAAGACTCTTTAAATTACGTAAACTAGCTAATTAGACTCAACTGACCGACGCATATTTTATTTATTGAAAAATAAATTTAAACTAATTAAAACAAAGTAAATAAAGAAAGGACGATTTAATATGATTTTAAAACAAGTGATGTTAAGAAATCACCTAGGTTAAAATCTCTAATGTATCAGTTATCAACTAGTCGGAAAATGCTTTGTTATGAAACTGAGATCGTGAAATAGTCACTCAAAAAAAACCCGAATAGGACCCCTGACTCTTTTCAAGAAGACACACAGATTTCTATTAAGTTGTTAAAAACACCAATTTTAATGTCAGACTCCCTCATGGTTATCCGGACAGTTATGAAAAAGTACCTTTATACGAAATCCTATCTCACGGTGCGGAAATCAAAGGTAGTTTAATAAATTAACTCGACTAGATAGACAAAATCGATAAACCAAATCTAGATGAACATCTAACGAAGAACTAAATCTAGCAATTTACCAACCAAGATTTATCAAATAATCTATCACCTCACAAATATTTAGATTAGCAGCACATTTATATCTATTTGAGCAATTATTATTGTTTATATGATATTATTGCAAATCAACAAAATCCTATGAGAGACATTCACCAAAGACTCTGTGAAACAATAAATATCATCAAATAAGCCTAAGCGCGCACAAACACATCGAATAAATAAAATTAGTCTGTTTAGTAAATCATAATACCATAAACAAACATAATATGAAATAAAGTCAAACTTCAACACAAGTTCATCATTAAGCCCAGACAGTCTATAATGTTTAGTCTAGCATTATTAAATCAAACAAAACATGAATTAATCCACAGTCGGAAATCATGGTGACAAAGTAAAATAAACGAAAATAGAGAGATTAGGGTGACAAAACCTGTAATATCTTCAATCCATCGCGTTCAGCTGTTTCAAACCTTTATTCCCATCCTCTGAAAACTCCAAAAATATGCAATCATGTCTTCAAAATTCGTCCTTGGTGGCTCTCCACACGGGGAGGCTATACCCAACTCGTCGCACGACGCGGCGAGGGTAATTTCTTCGTGTTTCGTGTGTTTCAGCTCTTGTTTCTCTTATGGTTCGCCCATGTTCTCGGTGTTTGCTCGTCTAACTTTGTTTCTAGCTCTTTTCAGCAACTTTTAAGTTCCAAGACCTACAAAACATGAATATGTTAGTAGTATACAAATTTTAATCAAAATTGAGCTAAAAGTAATCAAATATGATACAACTTTATAAGGGAAAACATGTGTATTTTGTAATATATCCCTATATTATATAGTGAGTATTCCATATAAGGTAAAATGACATTTATACCTACTAATATAAAAAAAAATTAACCTTGATGAATAGATGCCGGAGGTGATCGATTGACTAAACCGCTGTGCCATATGGTATCCGTTAACTTTTATATTATCAACGTTTTGATATATATACACACGCAATGAGAAGTAAAAATGTAAAACACGTATACTCTAGTGGAAGTACGTTGACATGCAACCCATGGGACCGTGGTTCAATAGCTTGGGTTGTTGGTTTTGAATTTCCTTTCTAACAAAATTAGAAATGTTTCGGTACACTTAAAATTTTATCTAGTTTATACAATTGCTCCTAAACTTTAATAAAATAAGTGATCAATAATCATATGTAAGGAAATTTAAAATGTATAACAAGATGCATGATTACATTAGTTGTCTTTTTTCACTTTTAAATCATTTTATAATTTTTTTCAAAAAAAAAGCTATACAAGATAATTTTACTTTATAAAAACAATCAACATAGTCACATTAAAAATGCTTTTCACTCACACAAGTTTGATCATCTACTAGTTGGTGATCATAATGTCATCACCATTTTAATTGAGTGGTCAAAAGAATTTTTCAGTTTTATGAAGGCTTTGAAACAAAAAAAACTTCTCGATTTAACTAACAGGTTAGCTAGGTTGAGTTAGGGGACAAATTAGACATTCTACGACTTAAGGGTGTTAAAGTTTGGATATCCAAAGTTTCGAATATCTAAAAACTTCGAATACTGACGGGTATTGAAATTCAATATCTGAATTCGTATTTGAATTTTTGGACATCCAAAAGTTCGGATCTGGGTATCCGAGTTATAAAATATATTTACTTTTAACAACTTAAAAAAATATTTAAGAAATAAAAAAAGTTATTTTGGATATCCGAAATATCCCAAAGTTTTGATTAATATTGCTATTAAATAATATAAAAAATTAAAGTCAGTAATTTGGATATTTGAAACATCATAAATTTTGTAAAATGTTAGTCGAATCCGAAAATTCAAATATCTGAAATTCGAGTTTTAATTCGGGTTCGTTTTCGAATTCGATTTTTTCTACACATAATCTCTACTGCAACGTAGAATCAATTTCAGAAATATCAATAAAAACTAAAAATAAAAATTGTTATAATATTATTTTTTGAATATATGTGGTTGATAAAATTTGAAAAAGTTTTCATCACATTGATCTGAGCCGTTGGATGTAGTAAAAGCATGTCTATAAGACCACCTCCCTATTCTACTCATGTTTTGTCCATCTCTCACAAAGCCTCTATAGCAATTTGTCTCATACATACAACCTCTCTCTCTCTCTCTCTCTCTCTCTCTCTCTCTCTCTAAACTTCATCAAATTAACATGGAGTCTTTCGACATATCAGCTAAGAAGGTGGTTCATCTCTCAACATGATATTATATATCTTTTTATATTCATAAATCATATGTTTCATGTAACTGTTTCATTGCCAACTTTTAAACTTATAAAACTTTTGTTGGTTTATTATCCGGATCATTTGGTGCATGGCAAAGTACCATTGTTGATCTGAAAGTGGTCGATCGGTTTTAGTGAGCAACATTATCATGGTTTTAGTACCATGATAGATTAGTTTGGCATATTCATTCAAGAGCCATGCATTAGCTGTCATTTGATAACCAATGACGCGTGCATTCGTTCCAACATGCTTAAAATCAATTAGAATATTTTCAACAACAAATTTAAATTTTCATCCTTGGTTTGTTGGCCATCAGTGTCAAAAACGCCAGCCACATCACTCCAATAAACGGCTTCCTCATAACCTTTTTGTTGTCCTCATAACCTTTTTGTTGTCTGCCTTCTGTATTGTATTGATATAATTAATATTTTTGATGAAATATATGTTTTTTTGAAAAAATCGAAAACAAAAATAGATATATATACACACACATATATATAGGAGAAAGTTAACGTACAAATATAATTAACCGTGCAGAATCAAATAGAGTAAACCTGTGTATATAATTACTCTACTTAATTCTCACAATTAACACGTTAATTTCATCCGTATTTGATTCAAACTATATATATATATATATTCTAAATTTTAATTTTAACATTTTGCTTTGAGATTGTCAACTTGAGCATTACTTTTTTAAACCATATTTATTTAATTACAACAAAATTTATTTTATGAAATAAAATAATATGCTAATTATTAATGAAAAATATATAAATGACAGGTGAGGTGTGTGAATGGTGAAGAAGAAGGGACAAGCACCATGGATGGAACTGTTGATTTCCATGGCCGACCAGCTCTCAAAGCTAAAACTGGTCGATGGACAGCTGGAACTATCATCCTCGGTAACCTAGCTACTTTTTATATATTTATTTATTTATTTATTTGCTTTGCTAGCTAAAAGCCAAAATATAATTCAGTAAAAAACAATAAAAAAACACTTGATATCATATCTCGCTTATCTCTATACGTATGTGTATTTATACACATTTGTTTATTTAACTGTATATTGGATAAGACGAACTCTAGCTGTATATATCCATTTGGTTTTATAAAATAAATAAATGAAATAATTATGTATATATACTACTGGAGCGGTTAAAGCAAAAAAAAATATTATGATACAAATAACTATGGCACTAGAACCAAATATATTATAAGTTTAAATAAAATTTGTATGATTAATAATCAGGAGTTGGTTATTATAAATTATAACCAATGACCGGGTCGATCGAGTTTAGGCCCTTTGGTTCGTACTATATAGTTTCTAGCTTGTGTTTAAACACGCGCCTATCTCTTATAATACGTCTATCGTTGCCATTGGTTACTCACTAGCATGTTTTATTTTATTTAAATCTCGTTCTTAATAACTATCATAGTTTTGTTATATATAATGTGATTATCGATTTTGAGAAATGTTTTAAGGCTATCTTCGTATATATATATTTTTCTTTTTCATAATATTTATAATATTTTAATACAGTGTTGATGAAAACAATTTTGTGAAAGTTTGCAATGGGAGTCTTTTTCTATCGTAATTAAGAACCGATAGCTCTATGTGTGGATATATTTTAGTTTGAGTGTTATTTATGAAAGAATTGCATTTAATAGTTAATTATTGGCATACAATTATAGAATTGCGTGCAAAGAATCTTGACAATGACTCAGAATTTTGTAACTATTCATGTATTTCTGTAAAATGAAGCAATACTTTATTTTTCTTTTTTAATCACATTTATCATGATGATCACTTTTTGATCAACTAGTTAAGGACTTTTTTTTTGTGATTTTCAGAATTTTTTATCTAGAGAAAAACAATATTTTATATTTTTTTAACTATTCATTAGTTATCAAACACTTTAAACGGCCATACATCAAACTAATTAAAACAATCTATTTCAAATAGAAAGAAATGTCATGTCAAGAATGTTTGGTTTTAAGACCATATACAAATATATAAATTACGTAGGTTGTAGAATGTGACGTGGTTTTATAACATGCATATCCTATAAAAAACATATTTGTATGTGACATGCTATTATGTCACATAGTTTCTAAAGTTTATATATTGTTCTTTAATATAGTGTATATCAAGATAATAAACACGTAAATTTCATGTGTTTTTTGTAACTTGAAATACTTTAACGGGTAGTAATAATAATAGGATGGGATATTAGTGGGCATGTCATGTGTATAGATGGGTTAGGAAAAGCATGCAAAACATGAGACGTGTCCGACAAGCGATGGTGAATCTTTAGCATGACGTAAGCTGATTAGGCAACGTGGCATGGTTACCAATACCTTTTGTGTTCATAGTCCCAACTCCCAAGATTTTGGTTTTTCCCAATTAAACTAACATTTCCCACATGAATAGTAATGGGTCGGGTTTAGGACGAATTCAGGTATTCTCAAATCTATAACTGATTAATAAAGTTCATTTCAAACCCGTCGAGTTTTTATTGGGTAACTACCCTTCGGGTTTTTTATTGGGTTTTAACAAAATGACCGCCGGGTATATCCAACCCAAAACACGTCGGATTTTTATTGGGTTTTGACAAAATATAACTAATCTAAAATTCGGTGATGAACAATATATTTAGAAATTATAATATAAATTTAATATATGCTGACTAGTTTATATATAACGTATGTATTGTGTATACTAACTTTTGATGAAAAAACTAGGCTTTTTTCATGAAAAAAATATATACTCATAAGTATATATATAATGCACGAGATACATATAAATTATTAAAGTGGGACCATCTTTTTTTTCATTTCTATAGTTTCGGTACTTTTGATATCATCTAATGATTGATATTATAATATATATATTTAAGAAAACTTAAGTCGGGTAAATAGGTTAATGTTATCGGGTATATTACAAATCCTAAACCCGTCTCAAACCCACGAAAAATTTCAAAACTAATCCCAAACCCGTTTCAAACCCTAATGGGTCGGGTATTACCCGTCCCATTTATATCATGTTTCAGGTTTCCCATCGGGTTCGGGTTTTAGTGCCATCCCTTTACCCTTCTCCCATTAACTGTATATGAAATGTTAAAATCAATATGAATTATTTCTCATGGATAGTATCAAATGCTTTTAAAATTAAAAACCTCTCACCCTTCTAACATAAGTCACTTCTTTTAAAATACAAACTTATAAGTTAACATATGGTTCCTAAAATACCTTGTATTTAGACAAACGTATAGCTATGATATACAGACATAAATTCATAGTGATTTAATTAGAGAAGGTGTGCTCGCTTAGCCGACCCCATTACACGTTCATATTGATCGAAACCTACCGCCATCTGGTTCCATCCATGCAAAAACATAAATGATTGAAATTGAACAGGACTCGTAAATTAATTCGTGTCAAAAACATCAACTCTAACGGGTCCGGCCTAAAAAGTTGCTAGCCACAAAACAGGAAATGAGAGGGATTCCCATAACAAAGATGACCACGTCTTATATATTTCATTTTCATTAACATTTAAAGATTGTCCTTTTGAAGCATTACAAAAGTACCCTTGTACCAGAAATAGCACATTATTGATATATCATATCAAGCATTTATGTTCAATAATTCTATACGTGTAAACAAAATGCATTATGCATGTATATGATTTATATCTAACCATTTTTCTTGTGACAGTGAACCAAGGGCTAGTAACTTTAGCCTTTTTCGGAGTCGGGGTTAACCTGGTGCTATATCTAACTCGGGTTTTACAACAAGGCAATGCCGAGGCAGCAAACAACGTTAGCAAATGGACCGGAACAGTTTATATTTTCTCACTTGTTGGTGCTTTTCTTAGCGACTCGTATTGGGGTCGTTACAAAACATGTGCCATATTTCAAGCCATATTTGTGTTGGTAACTTATTTAAAATTTACTTACTTTCTTAGTATATGTTAATTATAAGTTTATAACTATTACTAAATTTATTTAAACTTAATGACAGGGTTTAGGAGGACTATCAATAGCATCAAGCATGTTCTTGATCACACCTAAAGGTTGCGGTGACCGGACCACAGTATGTGGGACCCATTCGAATTGGGAAATCGGGTTGTTTTACATATCGATATACATGATTGCGCTGGGGTACGGTGGGTACCAACCGAATATTGCAACGTTTGGGGCGGATCAATTCGATGAGGAAGATGTTAAAGAGGGTCACTCAAAGGTGGCTTTTTTTAGCTACTTTTACCTTGCACTTAACCTTGGGCCACTCTTTTCCAACACATTCTTGAGTTATTTTGAGGATGAAGGAATGTGGACACTCGGATTTTGGTTATCGACCGGGTCTGCATTTGGAGGACTGGTTCTGTTTCTTGGTGGGACTGTGAGGTATAGACACTTTAAGCCGAGTGGGAACCCGTTAAACAGATTTTGTCAAGTGTTTGTGGCTGCATCTAAAAAGTGGAAGGTTAAGCTGCCACAGGGTGAAGAGTGTTTGTTTGAAGATGAAAAAGATACTTCTTTAAGTACTGGAAGGAAGATACTTCATACACATGAATTCAAGTAAGAACGCGTGATTCTTATGCAGAACGGGTCATTTTTTAAAACGAGTCAAAACAGGCCATTTTTAAACGGGTCAGAACAACCTTTTCTTAAAACGAGCCTAAACGAGTTGTTTTTAAAACGGGTCAAACAGACCATTTTAAAATGGTTCAAAACGGGCCACTTTTTAAACGGGCCATTATTGAAACGGGTCAAAACGGGCCGTTTTTAAAATTGGTCAAAACGGGCCAATTTTTAAACGGATCAAAACGGGCCTTTTTTAAAACAGGTCAAAACGGGCCATTTTTAAAATTGGTCAAAACGGGCAAATTTTTAAACGGATCAAAACGGGTCTTTTTTAAAACAGGTCAACACGGGCAGTTTTAAAAACATGTTAATACCTCCCAAATTTAAAACGGGTTAATACGTGCTATTTTTAATACGGGTCAAAACAGACCATTTTTAATACGAATCAAAACGGGTGCCCATATGAATAACTAATGCGGTAACTATGATTACGAAAACAATATTATAGCAATAATAATCTAATCTATACTTTGGACAGCTTTCGAGTCGTTTGACAAGTTCGACCCATATGACTCATAAACTTGAACCCGAATCAACCAAAATATAAGTAAACAGGTCAAAATTGCCACCCCTGCCGGCTTTCTCTCTAATGTTAATGTATGTTTTTCAGGTTTCTAGATAAAGCAGCATTCATTACCTCGCGGGATTTCAACGACCCGAAACAGGCAACCCACAACCCGTGGACCCTGTGCCCGGTTTCACAAGTTGAGGAAGTGAAATGCATACTAAGACTGCTTCCCATTTGGCTATGCACAATAATCTACTCGGTTGTATTTACACAAATGGCGTCTCTATTCGTCGAGCAAGGTGCAGCCATGAAAAGCACAATTTCGGGCTTCCAAATTCCCGCATCAAGCATGTCAAGTTTCGACATATTAAGCGTAGCAGTCTTCATATTCCTCTACCGACAAGTCATTGGTCCACTCGTCCTAATGTTCAAGAAACAAGACTCGAAGGGGTTAACCGAGCTTCAAAGAATGGGAATCGGGCTCATAATTGCCATATTATCAATGGTGTCAGCGGGAATCGTGGAATGTTATAGATTAAAATATGCTAACCAAGATTGCCCGCATTGTGATGCGTCAAGCTCGTTAAGCATATTTTGGCAAGTGCCACAATATGCATTTGTTGGGGCCTCGGAGGTGTTCATGTATGTTGGTCAGCTAGAGTTTTTTAATGCGCAAACGCCCGACGCGTTAAAGAGCTTTGGAAGTGCACTTTGCATGACATCAATCTCACTTGGGAATTATGTTAGTAGCTTTATTGTGACAATAGTTATGAAGATTTCAACAGAAGATGATATGCCAGGTTGGATACCGGGGAATCTTAATCGTGGTCATTTGGATCGGTTTTTCTTCCTGTTAGCGGGATTAACAGCCGTAGATCTGTTGGTTTATATCGTGTTTGCTAAATGGTACAAGAGTATTAAGCTTGAGGGAAAGAATGATGATAGTGAAGTTTGAAGATGTAAATATGAGGGGAAATTAAATGGTTAAAACTTTTTAAGCTCAATGGTCCAAATTATATAAATAAATAAGGACTTGTGGAGGGTAAATGAAAGCGAAAACACTCGGTAAATCGACCAAATGGCAGTTGGTTTAAGGCGGAAATGACCCTGGTTCTCATACCATTTTCATCGAATTTGGTATGGGACGTTGATCCGCCGAGTGTTGTTTGCTTTGGGTTCATGATCAGGTTACTCTTAGTTGTGGTTCATTCTGATGTAGAACAAGATGCTAATTTAACATGTGTTAAGTCATTTGTAAGTTGGTTAATGCATTTTGTAACATATATTTATGTATATCCGGGCTCTATTTCATTTCACTATATATGTTGTTTCTAATGTAAGAAGCCCCTTTTACATAATTCCTTTCGTTAGAGAACTCGGGTTTGAATCTTGTTTTCAATGGTTTCTTACCTATAACGGGTTCTTATGATTAAAACAAAAAAAGAATAAAGAAATCACGTGAATAATCTTTCATACTTGTCAAACCCAAATTCCACCATTTAAGGTTCCGATGTCACTAATAAATTGGAAACCAAAGTGCAAAAAATCTGGACTGACTCATTAACAAACGAACACAAACATTGTTGAAGATGATTAAATTATGGAAAATTGGTTTTTATTGGCTACAACTATCGTTTTTTGGTCACTGACGGTCCGGGTCCCAACTAACAAATTGGCTGCTGACGGTCCCAATTTTTAACGTACATGTTTCTAACGGTTCGCGACTAACAGAATTCTAACGTCGTTAGTTTCAGGTCGCCGGAAAAACGTTTTTGGCCAGAAACACACATTTTTTTCCCGAAAACTCAACAATTTTGTCTCAAACATCATGGTAACTTTGTATCGTACCTTTAGGAACCTTTTTCAAGTAAACGCCTGATTATTGAGGTCGCCGAAACCCTAGAACCATCGTCGGATCAATTGATGGTGCTTAAGTAATGGTGGTTGGTTGGTGGTGAGTCAATCGGTGATGGCGGTGTTCAGGTGGTGTTTTCCGGCAAAAAAATTGACTGTCCCGGCCAAAAAATTTTTACCGGCGACCTGAAACTAACGGCGTTAGGATTTTGTTAGCCGCGGACCGTTAGAATCAAATACATTAAAAGTTGGGACCATCAGTGATCAATTTGTAAGTTGGGAGTGGCAATTACCATAATGCAATAGTTAGGACCAATAAAAACCAATTTTCCTTGAACACCATAGAATCTGTTTTGTTCACACGACCTCGTCAACATCTGGCACCTCTGGCACCAATCTTCGTCATCGACTGGTCCACAATATTTCAATTTCAAGTGTCACTAGCAATGTTCATCGTCGACATTAGCGACAAATTCCCGTGCCACTCTTGGCTGTTTTCATGAATCTTCTATATATTGATAAGTGGAAACTGCTTTTATAAAGTTCATTAGTCAATTTCTACTACCTTTAGTTTTGTCACACATTAACTTTTGTTCTTTTTATATGAACTTGCTCTAGAATACCCCTAACGACTTTAGACTTTACATTGCATGTAACGATTAGTTTCCATCATATGTTATCCCGAACGTGTAAACTAGAAGAAGACAACCATTTACAAATATATGATGGAATTATTTAATAACACGTTGTAGCTCAAATAGATTGATGTTAACAGCTTTTAAGAAGATGGGTCAGAAGAAGAAGAAGATCTTAGAGAAATTCGACGAGTTTGCAAAAGATAGCATTCGGTTGATATTTTTGAATCACTAATTGTTAGTTCTTTTAGATGTTTTTTTGAGAAAAATGGTTCAGTGACTATCAATGAAGATTGAAAACATGCCTATGAGGGAATTTGAAGTTAAATGGTTTTCTTATGGTTTTTGTTGTTAAATCGAATTTTACTTATTGTTAAATTTCTAGAATTTTTTATCTTTTGGTTTTTATTGTTAAAAACGTATGTTTAATATATAGTATTGATGGAATTGTTTATTACATTGATGAAATTGTTTATTTAATTTGGTTCACAAAGATTAAACGGGCCAAATAGCCCATGGCACAAAACAGTCCAAATGAGATTGCTGGACATGGCACTAGGGTAGCCCAAATTTAAATAGTCCAAATTCAAGACCCGACTTAACCGACCCGCAAAAACCACAACCACAAGAAACCAAGACCGACCCATTCATTTGCGATCCGGTTCTCGGTCCTAAATGGTTCATGTTTGATTTGGGTTCGTTTCGGTAACGACCCATTACTCACCCCAAATTCATACTTTTTGAACACTTAGTTCGACCGATAACCATACTTCATGATTAAGTGTATGATTACTATATAAACTATGAACTCCAAATAACTCTTTAATATGTACAAGGTTAAAGTAATTATAAAATGATAAAAATAAATAGTTTAATTAAATAACAAAAGTAAATATAATTTAAAAAGTGTAAAGACATTTTTTATAAAACAAATAAGTTGGTTAATGAATCAATAAATTAGTTGTCATATCTTTAAAATAAAAGTGATAAAAAGAATAAAAATATAAAATTAAAGGAAAACTTACCATTTATAATCTTAGGGCTAAAACCGCTAACAAATTTAAACGTTATGGATTCATTCATTTAAAAATTCTATTTTAGGCTAAATGAATTATACAATGTAAACCAAATGGGCCAAAATTAAGAGTGAGCATTTCATGGGTCACCCCCGCCAAACCCGTATTTCATATAGGGTCCTTCCATATAAACAGGAAAAATTTCGTTTCGGTCGTACCAACAACGGTTGAAACAACCAACAATGTTTGACCATCCTGCTAGATGAAAGATTAATACTTAAAACAGCTGACATTTTAGTCATATGAGAATAACACGCGCGTGTGCTTTGACATAGGTTTCTCGCTTTCCTCTCTTGTGGCTTTTGGAAATAGTGTTTTCATACTGTGGTTTAAAGCTGCTTCATACAAAATTACGAATCACAAGAAAACACGTCAAACAACAACGTGTTTATATCTGTTAAACTACTAATAAGTTCAGCTTCAACCTTGTTCAAGACTCAACAACAACAGAACAGTCACCACCACTTCTTTAATCCATCCGATCAACCAACACCGGTAGGTAATGTTAGTATTTTAGTGTAATTGGATTAATTTGTCGGCATAATAAACATTAAGCAAGTTAGGGATGTGCGTAGTGGTTACTTGTTTTACTTTGTTATGATGTTAAGGGCAAAGACCCCGACGTATTGTGCGGGGTCTTAGGGTTGGCAACCTTTAGCAGGGTCCTGGCTGGTGTTAAAATTTTATTTTCTTTAAAAATGAATTTTATGATTATGTCACATATAATCATAAGTAGGATTGCTTAACGTACGATAGGTACGCGACACGCTCAAAGGCAAAAATAAAAACGCTCAAAGACAAAAATACTAAAACGTTCAGCCAAAAACTAAAACGCTCAAAAACAGTTTTTGTGAAAAAAAGTAAACAATTGATGGATTAACGATCCAAAACTGTTTATTTCGGTGAACCAATGATTAATTGGATGTGTATTGACGATTTTTCGAGATCTTGTGATGTGATTTCATGAATCGATTTCATGAGTATAAGTATTCTCATACCTAATGTACGTTAAGTAATTATTGTATTCTATATTTTCTCATCATAAGTAATGGGGTTGGATCAATTACAAATGACTTTTATAGTAAGAAGTGTATTAATAACTAGAGTAATTATGTTAATACTAGAGTAATTATTATTACACTACAACTTTTGAACTAGAGTTATTATTATTACACTATTTTATTTTTATAACATAATTAGTCTAGTTCAAAACTTTAATTACTCTAGTTATTTGTATATTTAGTAAGTTAATTTTATCTGTTCCGGATTCCACTCCCATAAGTAATTTTAGGCCTTATTAGTTAACGTTTAAAATTTGAAAAGATAACTACTTGAAGCTGTAATCATAACTGCCCTAGAGATAAAACATCGTTCAAGTTATAGTTTTATCCGATTAAAGTATTTTGGAGAACCACCAAAATAACTTTTAATCTGAAAGGTATTATGACTATCTGATTATCCAAGTTGCTATTTTAAAATCCCTAACAGGTAGGAATCGTGATGGTGGTGGTGGTGGTGGTGGTGAGAGTTCAATCAATTCGACCAATTCGTATGGGTTTGTGCCGTTGGATAGGCCGATTAATTGGAAGGACTTGAGTGTGAGATCAGATACGAAAGACTCGATCTTGTCGGGGATTATGGTGGCGGCGGATACGGAACTCCCAGTGACGAAACGGGTTAAGGTGAATTTACGGTGGGTGTGGGTATCCCTTCGGATTACGAGAAGCAGTTGCCGTATTTGAGAGTGAATAAGATTAAGATTGAGAGGGTTGATGATGTGATTGAAGAGAAAGAGGATAAGAAGCAGGGGAGTGATGGTGATTCGGAGTTTGAGATGTTGAAGGGAATGTATAGTTGGATGAGCCGAGAGTTGAGTGATCTGCAGGATGAAAACTGAGAGATGAGATGTGCGTTGGAGGATATTAAGTCGTTGCAGCCGTTAAGGCATCATAAGGGATACAATAGTAATAATAATAATAATAATAATAATAATAATAATGGTAGTGGGAAGAGGGTGGTGCAGCCGGTGGGTGAAGTTTCGGACGGGTTTGAGCAGTGGAAGATGAAGAAGAACGAGGCAAATAAGCAGAAGGAAACAAAGAAGAACGGTGGCGCGATGGATGTGGAGAGTGAACTGCAGAGAGCAATCAAGGCTGCATCTTCATAATGAGATTTTGTTGTAAGTGTATATAGTATGCAATTGAGCTTTGCTAGCTGTTTAATGTTTACTGTTTGTTAACTACTTAATATATGTGGATCCTTGAAATTTATTATGGCTGCAATCTTAACCCATAGCAGGGTAAACAGGTGGAACTTTTCTGTATCTTTTTGTTTTTTGTTTTTCTTGTCATTTAAACTTCACTTTATTCTTTTACCTTTATATAAATTGCATTTTGTTATTCAGTTTTCTATATTTAAATTAGTATGATACCATCCAGAATTTAAACCTGTCCAACTGATTATCGTACCGGTTTTGTTATGAAAACATTGCAGTCAACAAAATTATACACACATATATAAAGTAACTAAAATAAATTGAGAGTCAAAGAGCTAATGAGGAAGGCGATACTCGCTTGACTCGTTCACAAGCCGAGCAAGTTTCAGACTAACTTTTAGCTCGACCAAAATTGACCATTTTTTAAGCTGCCTGTTTCGACCGTATTCATTTTTGTCAAAAGCTGTTCTGACACGGACCAAGATTGCATTTTTTAAGTGACTCGTTTGCTGACCAAACTCACCCTGACCCGTTATTCTGCCCGACTCTCCCATTTAACCTGGTATACTGTTGATGTTGCTATGTTTTTTTTTTTTTTTTTTTTTTCAAATCGAGTTTCTTGATGCTAAAACTAAGAAGGTCCATTTATTTCGTTTTTTTTTAGTAAAATGGAATCTCTAAATTCGGGTTGTTTGTAGAATTCTACTTGTTTCACTAGAATAACCAATGAAATGTTTTGATTCATTTTATAGCAATTTTAGATCTTGTAACAGTTTTATGATTTTGGACTATTGGTCATTTGATTTTTTAAAATCGACCCGAACCTGTTTTGACATGAACTAAATTAGACCTGCTTAATATCGGCTTGTGACCTGTTTTTCATGCCTATATTGCATAATATCGTATTGAGCGGATTAATATTTATTATGTTGTTGAACAGGGCAAATGCATCCCTATAAATATATGCCACATGCCATGAACAACTTAAATTTCTCTCCATCAATGTAGGATCTTAATGTTCAACAAAAATATAAAACAAGTCTTAACTATCATTCCATCAAATTTTCTGCTTTCAAGGTTAATAATGGATGCATCAAGAACAAAATCAACTTCCAAGAAACCAAAATATTCAAGATTTACACAACAAGAGCTTCCCGCTTGGAAACCGATCTTAACCCCGAAATGGGTCATCGCATCATTCGTAACCATAGCCATTTTATTCACCCCCGCGGGTCTTGTATGTTTATGGGCATCCGAACACGTTGTAGAAATCATTGACCGTTATGACGATGAGTGTCTACCTGAGTCCCACAACACCAACCCTGAATCATTTATTAAGAGTCGTGATACAAACAAAACTTGCGTTCGAACACTAAAAGTGCCTCGAAAAATGATCGCACCTGTGTTTGTTTACTATCAACTCGATAACTATTACCAAAACCATCGCCGGTATGTCATCAAGGTGTGCATTGGATCCTTCGATTTTTGTTTGTATTTTTATTTTTCTTTATCCATCATATATGCGGTTTTTGTCATCAGATATATGAAAAGTAGAAGTGACAAACAATTACGAGACCCTGGTGCTGCGGGTGAAGTCGATGACTGCAAGCCCATAGAGGAACTGCAAGCGGACCACGACAAGCCTATAGTTCCATGTGGACTGGTCGCGTGGAGTTTGTTTAACGACACATACAAAATCTATAAAGGAAACAAAGCTATGGATATCGACAGGAAAAATATCGCATGGGAAAGCGATAGAAAGTATAAATTCGGGTCAAATGTGTACCCGAAAAATTTTCAAAAGGGAGATTTTGTTGGGGGTGGCGCGCTAGACGAGTCAAAACCGGTAACTATGTATTATTTCTTACAATCAAGTAAATAGCATAAAAAGCCTAGAAAAACATACTTATTTTTAATGAAAAACATGTACTTTATTTATGTGTTGTAGTTAAACGAGCAAGAGGATCTTATCGTATGGATGAAAACTGCAGCATTACCTACTTTCAGGAAGCTTTATGGGAAGATAAACACGGATTTGGAGGCGAACGAAACGATCACGGTTGTGATAGAAAACAACTACAATACATACGAATTTGGGGGAGAAAAGAAAGTTGCTCTTTCGACAGCGAATTGGATTGGCGGGAAAAATGATTTCTTTGGAATATCATTTCTCACTATTGGTGGTGTTTGTTTTTTTGTGGCGATTAGCTTTATACTTTTGTATGTTTTAAAACCGAGGCCTCTCGGAGATCCGACCTACTTGTCGTGGAATAGAAATCAAGACAAGTAGGTTGTTGTTTTCAGTATTATCAATGTTGGCATGTTATCACATTGTTATTATGCTTTTGTTCTTTAGTACAATTTATATTAGAACTTAGATAAGATACCAAAAATATATAGATCTCTAAAAAAAACTTTATGAGTTACCAAAAAACTATATGAAAATATAGATAAGTAAAATAAAACTGTTACGGTTAGATTTTTTAAAATATTATAGTTCTTATTAATTGTTTTATAATCTTGTTCCGTTGGATATTTCCGTTTGATCACACTTGGTTATATCTATGTTTATCGTATGCACCTAGTGTTTCACTTATCTTTGTACCATTTTGGCCATTTCATAATATATACATTTAAATAACTCCAAATCTACAAAATTACAAATGTTAAAGATTAGTGATGTCCACTAACAAAAACAAAATCAACATTCTAAAGATCATGAATTCAAGTTCGAAAACTTAAATAAGTTACAAGCAAAAACTTAAGGAAATATACCAATGGGAACTTTCTACTTTGTAGACATTAACCACTAGGGTTAGGGGTGTTCTTCGGGTTCGTTTTTCGGGTTTCGGGTTTTTCGGGTCGGGTTCTTCGGGTTTCAAAGTTTTAAATTTTAACCCAAAACCCGACCCAAATCTCTCATGGGTTTTTTGGGTTCAGGTAATTCGGGTTCGGGTTGGGTAATCGGGTTTCGAGTATCATAGAAAACAAAACGAAAAACAAAAAAAAATAAAAAACTTCAATGCTAAAATTAAAACAACATATTATTCTTTACTCGTAACGCAAATAATCAAATAATAAATCAACATCACTTTATAAAACAGTTCAAAAGAAGTATAAAACTAAGTAACTAACTCGAACCATAATGTTCTTCAATCGGACGTGATTCGGTTGTTCGATTACGTTTGCTATTAGTAATAAACGAAAAACATAATTAATAATAAACAATCAATCCATAATAGTTGGAATGACAACAATTAATTAGGGTCATCAACTGATAACATTAGTGGCTAAGACTAAGAAATATTATACCTAAAAATATATTTAATTTCATGACTAAAAGTTTATTCGGGTTATTCGGGTTGACCCGAAACTTATAAATCAAACCCGAAAACCAACCCGAATTACTTCGGTTCGGGTTCAGGTTAGTCTTTTCTCGGGTTCGGGTTTTTTGGTTCGGGTTCAATTCGGGTTCGGGTACGGGTTTTTTCGGGTTGGGTTTCGGGTTTCGGGTAAAAGTGATAGCCCTAACTAGGGTTGTAAACGAGCTGTGGTAGGTTTGGGCTTGGCTCATTTAAAAATCAAGCTGAGCCAAATCAAGCCGGGCTAGATTCGAGCTTGGGTTGTTTAAAAACTGAGTTTAGCCAAACTGGCTCATTCATCTTAATGAGCTCAAACTTTTTTTCTGAGGAATTAATATTTATTTTTCCACCTTATTTTATACACATGTCTAAGGTAAAACTTAAATAGTAGAATGCATAATCATTAATTTGAAGGTCATACACCTTTGCCACTAGATCAAACAAATAAGTTGTTGTTTGTGAGCCAAATTTTAGACCAAGTTTATCAACAACCTCCTCCTAGGAGGTCATTACACTGTTATGTGGGCCCAATCAATTAATAAAAAGAAAAAAAATGAGTTTTATTTCTCAACCCAGGTTGTTGTAGCAACCCAAGGTTGCAACCTACTATATGACACATGTCACTAGCTAATTGGTCCATGTATATTTTTTTTCATTTAACAATAATTTCACATATAAACTATTTTTTCTTTAATAACTATTGATATTTAACTTTTTAAAAGATAAAAAAACCAGTCTTGTTTAATTATTTTTTTTAACGTTCCGATATAAGTTTGATTAAAAACGGAGTTTCGATTAAAAAACACATTTTTTAAGTATGTTGCGTTACAATTATTAGTTCGTAAACTTATTATCTTAAAAGTCTATTTTTTTAAATATATTTTGAAAACTATAAATCATATTTATGTAGTTAAAAAGTATGTTTGAGTTGGTTGTGAATGAAAATGAAATTTTAGATTAGTTTTAATGGGGTGGGTTATTGTACAATAATCAGTTATCGTACATTAGATACGCGAGCTTTTTGAACGTCGATGTTAATTTCATGCGGTGGCAGTTTCGTAAATAACCCAAGCAGTAGTCCGCGATCAAATTCATCGATTTAAAAGCGATTCCGATCCAAATTCAGAACTCCTTAATCTATCTCATCCAATTTCTAAACTCTAATCACAACTTACAGTATGAAATTTCAAAGGTCAAAAACCAAAATTGGAATAGAACGTCACTGAACATTAAAAATCTTCAAATTGATCAAAAATTGATGATTTAATCAATCGAATTGATGTGTAAGAGGCTTTAGAATCATCAATCGATTATGGAATTGCAGAAATAACGCACTCAATCGAGCTCTGATTAGGGTTCAAAATATTACGTTTAAATGTTCTGAAACAAAACTGAAGACCTTTAAACGTTCTGACCAAAAAAGAACATCTTTAAACGTTCTAATACATTCAAAGAAGTTCCGGTGTTAAAAAAAATGAACATCTTTAAACATTCTAATACATTCTAAAAAGTTCAGAGTGTTTAAAAAAGTTTAAAATTCTGATAAAGTTTAGAAGTTCTAAGAAGTTCTGGTGTTCAAAAATGTTTAAAAGTTTTAAAAAGTTCTAGGTGTTTAGAACTTCTAAAACTAACAACAAAAAGATTTTAAACATCTGTAAACATGATTTTGAACACTAAAATCACTTCATATAATCTCATAATCATCAAACAATCGTCAATCGATTGTTAATTTGATCATTGATTCGATCATATGAACAAAATATGGAACGTCTGCAACTGGGTTTCTGCAAAACTCAAAATTGATTAATTGAAACTTCAAATTGATGATTAATTGGACCAATTTCAAAGTTTAATTGATTAATTAGTTCAACAATTTCTATTTCAATTGGGTAGTTTTATCAACTGACATGTGAGCAACGATTGATGGTTGTGTCGGAAGAAGATGGTGGTCGCGAAGGTGGATGGTTGACGGAATCGCTGAATGGCAATGATGAAGGTGGACGGAATCGACGGGAGAAGAGGTTGACGGAGGTCGGCCCGCGTAATTGTGATTTTAGGGTTAGGATGGTTGGTTATTGAAGATGTACATTCCAGAATGTCGCGTACCTATTGTACGATAAAAGATTTTCGTATTCTATCATTTATCTAGTTTTAATATATATTTTTATTAGTTTTAATAAATTTATAGAATAAATTAGAATCTAAATAAGATTATTAAAATAATTGGTTTGGATTGAGTTGTGAATAAAAATGAAAAGTTAGATAAGATTGGGTTGTATAGGTGAAAGAAAAAAAATTAAATTTTTATTAAAAAATTGGGTTGAGTTGCGTTATGAATTAAATTAGTTACCATATATATTTTATTAAATAAATTTTGTTTTTGACCTTTGGCCTTTGGGACTAAAGTGTTGTCGTTTTGTAAATTGAACCTGCCAGTGATACGATAATGATATGCATATGCACACATATATATAAGAGATTCTGAAGAACAAAGCCACTAGCGCCATACAAACACAAATTGCATTTTAGGAAAAATAATAAAAGCTTGCTCAATAAAAGTGCCAATACAAACAAACCCTAGCTTTATTCTCACGCAGGCAGGCAGCATCCATGGCGTCTCTGGTGCTGCCATCTCCGTCGTCATGCTCCACCTCTTCATCGTCTCCGTCGTACCGCCTCCGCCGTTCAATTTACAGCCGATGCTTCATCCCTGCCTCCGTTAATAACATCGTAAGCTTATTCCTTCACATTTTCAATCAATTCCTGTTTTATTGGAGTAAATGAATGTTTATTTAATAACGCTCGTCTTAACAGAGCATTCAAATTGTTGAATTGTTGATTTGGTGTATTTTTATTATTATTATTATTATTATTATATTGAAGTCATACATCATTTTGAGTTTTAGGTAGTAATCAGGTAATGTTTAAGTTTAACCTAATTTGTTTAATTGAAATTAATTAAGATTAAGGTGAGTTGAGGAAACTGGAGTTGTTAATTTTAGGTTTTAATGTCATGGGATGAACTACATATTCTCTATAACCTAGGCATGCAAACAAAAGGAATGCTTAGTCAATTGTTCAGGGGGAAGTTCGTTTATTTAATATCTAATCTATAGGGCCGTCTAAACCGCTCGTAGCTCGCTCGGAAAATGCTTGCTCGATTGTAAACGAGCCGCTCTGCTCGGTTCGGTTTGTAAACGAGCAAAGGTCTGCTCTGTTCGGTTCGGCTCGGATATCTTTAATTTATTTTGTATATAGTTATATATGAACAAATATATAAATATAGACAACACACATAAATATAAGTATATAATTTTTTAAACCCTTTAAAATTTTCTCAATTCCGTCAATTTAATAATTTTATTTGTTTGCTTCAAGTTTTCAGAATACCGGAAGTTTGTTTATATGTTCATTATATCTCAGTTCAAATTTATTTCTCATAAAAATTTACCACCTATTACATGTTTGTCTAAAATCTGTTAATATGTTTACAAAATATATCATTTACAACCTTCAAACTTGTTTCGTATTGAAATTTTTAAAGTGAAAAAGAAATAAATAATGCTCGAAAAATCGATCGATGTTCGATTGAAAAATGCTTGATTCGATTTTGGCTTATTTAGATTTTTGCTTGGTTCGAATTCCAGTCGTTCGGTTCGGTACGGTTGTAAACGAGCCAAGCAATGAGCAAGCCTTCGCTCGGTTCGGCTCGGCTCGTGAGCAATCCTACTAAACTAGCCAACATGAACACATGCTTCATTGTTTCGTTTGTTTTAAAATATTATTTGTACTTAATGTTTTATATCTGTTTGTTCAGTTATGTTCATGAACTGTTTGTTTAAATTTTTAATGAATGAACTGAAACTAACACGAACACATTCATTTTTAAACGTACGGACATGAATGCTAATATTTGTTTGATGAGTTGTTTGTGTTCATGTTCTTTTTTAAGTTAAATGAACGGACACGAACATGCCCTTGTTTGTGTTTGTTCAGGTCGTTACAGGCCTATCTGTAAGAACAGTAGAGGTGCTATCTTTTTGTACTTGTACTATAGGCTGTATAAACTATAAAGTTAAGTGATTAACTGGAATGAATTGTTTCTTTGTTTAGAGGTGTGAGATTAGCAAATCACTGAATGAGAAGCCATTGGTACCGACTGTTAATAACAATATGCTGCCCAACTTCATGCAAGTCGGGAGTCTGAATAATAGTGTTGTGAATGGAAAGCTTAAACTTTTCTCTGGCACTGCAAATTCTGAACTTTTCAAGGTATTCTATGTTTTTATTCATTTTAATGTGTATATATTCCAATAAGAACTAAAATCTAAGTAAGAACTGTATTGTTGTTTAGGAAATCGCGAGGTACATGGGCCTTGAGCTTGGAATGATTAATGTAAAACGGTTTGCAGATGGTGAAATTTATGTTCAGCTGCAAGAAAGTGTGCGAGGGTGTGATGTTTATCTTGTGCAGCCGACTAGCCCTCCTGCTAATGAAAATCTCATGGAGCTTTTAGTAATGATTGATGCTTGCAGAAGAGCATCTGCCAAAAACATCACAACTGTCATCCCTTACTTTGGTTATGCTAGAGCCGATAGAAAGGTGATTTCAAATAGTCAAATAATGTATTATATATTGGTTTGTGTGTCTTTGTTCTGATACCATGTTTTGTTTGAGTCAGACTCAAGGACGTGAATCTATAGCTGCAAACTTGTAGCAAACCTCATAACACAAGCAGGTGCAGACCGAGTGCTTGTTTGTGACCTTCACTCCGGTCAATCAATGGGTTATTTTGATATCCCAGTGGACCGTGTGCACTGTCAGGTAATTAACTCAACATCTTGATTATGAAAGTTAACTTTGTTGCTGATATTCTGATAATGATCTGTTTTGTTATGTTCCACAAGCCTGTTAT
>NW_027499993.1:0-38266 GCF_021521415.1 Bidens hawaiensis | reverse complement strand
ATTCAAAGTAAGATTTTCATTGCGCATGAAAAGTTTAATACAAATACATTACATTGTTTAAAAATTACATAAAAACATCCAAGTATAAAAATTGTTGAAGATTTCCACGCCATATCCCCATGCGCGGCGGGAACAACCACGCGCATCGAAGGGATAGAACTAAATCTTCCAAAAAGCTAGTTTAGAAGTTCAGCGTGAGGTGCTCTAAGTGTGACTCCATGCGCTACCTAGTTATCTCCTGAAAGACACGTAAAAACATTTGAATCAGTATAAACTGAGTGAGTTCACAAGTCTTAGTAACTTGATAAATCGTATTGCATCATAATCTTGATACAAATCATTCTGAAACATAATTCTGATAGCATCATTAAAACACATGCTTGGTGAAACATAGTTATATCAACATATTCTGATAAAATCGTTCGCGGGTTACGCGCGAACATTTCTGGGAACTGTGCTCGTCTATGCAAAGTGGCACTGCCACTACGAGCTAAAATAAGTAATACCGTCCCGCGGGTTACGCGCGAACGTTTCAGGAACATGTGCTCGTCCATGCAAAGTGGCGCTGCCACTACGAGCTAAAATAATAATTCCGTCCCGCGGGTTACGCGCGGACGTTGTGCCGGAAAACAAGGCGCTCGTCCATGCAAAGAGGCGCGACCCCTACGAGCGGGTTCAATCCCATAGTACTGCCCCATGACCATACTAGGCACTCGTCCATGCAAAGAGGTGCGACCCCTACGAGTGGGTGGATCAAACCAGCAGTCCCTACCCTTAGAGTTCCAATGGTAAAGTGATCACTTACTCGAGTTCTAGCGCACATACATCGAAAACCTTAGATAACCGTTTGCATTACTCATCATGAAACGTAACTTAAACACATAATCGCTTGCATAGCTTGTAAGTATACCATGATAAAACATTATTTAAGTACGTGTCCCTCGCCCCGAAAACAGTTTAAAAATAGTGAAAACAGTGAAAATAGGGGCTGTGAGACTCACCTGTGGTTCTTGTTAAGGGATTAATCGAGATTCGGGTTTTCTTGGTGTTGGCCTCGGAATTTGAAGGTCTAGAATACGATTAAATAACAAGAAGTATATATATTAAGATCGAGAAATAGGAGAATATAAGGGTTGGAAAGTAGATCTCAAGGTTATAACCTCGGCTTACCTAGTAACTGGAACGGAATCGAAAATAACGGATGCTCGGGAGATGATTAGTGCAAGTTTGTAGTTCTTTGAAGTGTGTTTTGGGTGATAATTTAGGTTACAAATTTATAGGCAAACTCAAGGGAACACAATCCCTTGCTTTAGGGGATTGAAATCTTTTCATATCTAGGTGTAATGATGATAAAGTATGGAAATTATTATTGTTTATTGTTTACTTAAAAGTGGAGGAGTGGACAAAAGATCTTGATTTGATTTGGACAGGACATGCAGGTCTGGGGTTGGTGAGAATAGGGTGGCTGACATTTGACTTTTCATGTTACAGTGTGCTTTTTCAGGTACTTTTGTCAGTGTACAGTAAAAAGTGGAAAATCTCTGAAACACGCTACTGTTTCCTTTTGGGCGGGAGTAATCTCCTTATGCCTGGAGAATAGACTAAGTGTTCTGTGCGCATCACTTTGTGCGCATAGCTTTCTGCGTGTAGGACATTTCTTTGCTGCGGGTAGGTGCGTAACCTTCTCGCAGTTGGGGATATTGAGTTTCATTTGTAGATTCTCCAGGTGGTCTTGGTATTTCAACATAGTGATCAGTCATGTTGAAGTCAATTCCATCTTGGAGCTTCAAACTAGCTCTCAATGTTCCCGCCATGCGGGGAGGTTAGTTCCCTTCCGCACGCGCATAAACGATGTAGGATGCACCCGCCTTAGCATCATGCGGGATGGTCAACCCATAGACAACATAACGTTAAGTTACATGAAAACATAAAGCCAAAACATTCACGCATGGCGCATATAACATATGCTCACGCTGGTTCTTAACATGGTGCGCTCCGCGCAGGGCGCACATAACAAATGCACGCGCTGACTAACATGGCGCGCTCGCGCCCCCCCAGGGGCGCACATAACAAATGCACGCGCTGACTAACATGGCGCGCTCGCGCAGGGCGCACATAACAAATGCACGCGCTGACTAGCATGGCGCGCTCAGCGCAGGGCGCACATAACAAATGCACGCGCTGACTAACATGGCGCGCTTAATATTTACAATCACCTAATTATTAGGTTGATTACTTAGTTTAAGGGATTGGGAATTTACCGGGTGTCACATTCTCCCCTCGTTAAACGAATTTCGTCCCGAAATTTAGGAGACGTTGCTGGCAGAAGCCATGCTCTGAAAGAGGTGTGGGTATTTCATACGCATCTGGTCTTCTCTTTCCCAAGTGAATTCAGGCCCACGCCTCGAGTTCCATTGAACCTTTACTAACTTGATTCTGCTTCTGCGTAACTTTTTGTTCTTTCCAATCGGTTACTGCTATAGGTTCTTCTACGAAGTGCAGCTGTTTGTCGATGTGAATCTCTTCCATCGGCAAAATCAACGTTTCGTCAGATAAGCACTTTTTGAGGTTGGACACATGAAACGTATCATGAACTCCACTGAGTTCGGCGGGTAAACGGAGTTTATAAGCAACCGGGCCGATCCTTTCCAGGATCTCGAATGGTCCAATGAAGCGCGGATTCAACTTTCCTCGCTTGCCGAAATGGGGTACTCCTTTCCATGGAGAGACTTTCAACAGTACTCTATCCCCTACTTGAAACTCCAATGGTTTTCTTCGCACATCTGCGTAGCTCTTCTGTCTATCGCGCGCTGTCTTAAGGCGATCCCTTATCTGAAAAATCTTGTCTGTTGTTTCTTGGATCAATTCTGGACCAGTCATTTGCTTGTCACCTACTTCAGCCCAGCACAGTGGGGATCTACACTTGCGCCCATACAAAGCTTCGAACGGCGCAGCCTTAATGCTTGTGTGATAACTGTTGTTGTAAGAAAATTCAACCAATGGGAGATGAGTATCCCAGCTACCTTCGAAATCGATTGCGCACCGCGCGTAGCATATCTTCCAATGTCTGGATTGTTCGCATCGCTTTGCCCATCCGTTTGAGGATGATATGCCGTACTCATGTCAAGACGAGTACCTAAAGCCCCTTGTAACGATCTCCAAAACCTTGATGTGAACCGACTATCTCTATCAGAAATGATGGACACTGGGACTCCATGTTTTGAAACTACTTCTCGAATATACAGTCGGGCTAACTTTTCCATCTTATCGGTTTCCTTGATAGGCAGGAAGTGCGCTGACTTAGTTAGCCGATCCACAGTAACCCATATTGTGTCATAACCCCCAGGTGTCCTTGGCAGTTTGGTGATGAAGTCCATAGAGATTTGTTCCCACTTCCACATGGGAATTTCTGGCTGTTGAAGCAACCCTGATGGTTTCTGGTATTCAGCCTTCACCTTCGAACACGTCAGGCACTTACTGACATACGTCGCGATGGCGCCTTTAAGATTGGGCCACCAATACAGCGTTTTAACATCTTGGTACATCTTGTCTGCGCCAGGATGTACGGAATACCGCGTCTTGTGAGCTTCGTTCAATACCTGCTCGCGCAATCCTCCCTTGAGAGGGACCCATATGCGGTTAGCGAAATATAGATTGTCGTTCTCTTTAAGTTCCAAATTCTTAACCATACCCCCAAGGCATTCGTTTTTAACAAACTCTGGTTTCAAGGCTTCTTGCTGAGCGTCTCGGATGCGGGTAGAGAGATTTGCGTGAATGGTCAACCTTAGAGCTTTGACTCGTAGCGTTTTTATTCGCTCCTTCCTACTTAGCGCGTCTGCTACCACATTCGCCTTTCCAGGGTGGTACTTAATTTCACAATCATAATCGTTCAACAACTCCACCCATCTTCGTTGCCTCATGTTTAAATCCTTTTGATCAAATATATGTTGAAGGCTCTTGTGATCCGTAAAGATTATACACTTTGTACCATAGAGGTAATGGCGCCAAATCTTTAGCGCGAAGACAACCGCTCCAAGTTCTAAATCATGCGTTGTGTAGTTCTTTTCATTGGTCTTGAGTTGGCGTGAGGCATACGCTATGACTTTGTCTCGTTGCATAAGGACACATCCAAGTCCCTGATGTGAAGCGTCGCAGTAAACAACAATGTCATCCATCCCCTCGGGCAAAGACAAAATTGGCGCACTACATAACTTCTGTTTCAACATTTGAAATGCTGTTTCCTGATTTTCGCCCCAAACAAACTTCTTGTCTTTCTGAGTTAGCGCGGTCAGAGGTAGAGCTATTTTGGAGAAGTTCTCAATGAAGCGTCGATAGTAGCCAGCTAGTCCTAGGAATTGCCTCACCTCAGTTGGGGTTTTTGGCGCTTCCCAGTTTTCGATGGCCTTGACTTTGGAAGGATCAACGTGAATTCCTTTCTCGTTTACAACGTGACCGAGAAAGTGAACTTCTCTAAGCCAAAACTCGCACTTGGAAAACTTCGCATACAACTTTTCTTTCCTCAACAATTCCAAAATCAATCTCAGGTGTTGCTCATGCTCGGCCTTGGTCCGTGAGTAAATCAGAATATCATCTATAAACACAATCACAAACTTGTCCAAGTATGGTTTGCACACGCGGTTCATCAGATCCATGAACACAGCCGGTGCATTAGTTAGCCCGAAAGGCATCACTAAGAACTCATAATGGCCGTATCTAGTTCGGAAGGCTGTTTTCGGCACATCTTCCTCATGGACCCTAAGTTGGTGGTATCCTGACCGTAGATCTATCTTCGAATAATAACTGGATCCCTGCAACTGGTCAAATAAGTCGTCAATCCTCGGTAAGGGGTACCGATTCTTGACTGTCAGCTTATTCAGCTCCCTGTAGTCAATACACATTCTGAACGAACCATCCTTCTTCTTAACAAACAGTACTGGAGCTCCCCAAGGTGAAAAGCTTGGGCGTATGAAACCCTTATCCAATAGTTCCTGTAACTGATTGGATAGCTCTTGCATCTCAGATGGAGCTAGTCGATAAGGCGCTCGAGCTACTGGCGCAGCTCCTGGGACTAAATCAATACGAAACTCGACTTGTCGCGGCGGCGGTAATCCGGGCAAATCTTCAGGAAAAACTTCTGGAAATTCGCGCACTACAGGTAAGTCTTCAATTCTTCGCTCATCTCCTTTCTTTTCTACGACATGCGCCAGGAAGGCGTAGCACCCTTTCCTTAGGCACTTTCGCGCCTTTAGGCACGAAATCAGTTTCGTCGCAACTCCCCTTCTTTCCCCTTGAATTACCAAGGTTTCTCCGTTCAACAGTGGGATCCGAACCTGCTTCTCATGGCAAATAACTTCCGCGCGGTTCTCAACTAACCAATCCATACCTACCACAATGTCAAAACTTCCCAAGTCTATTGGCAACAAGTTAATATTGAACCCGTGACCTCCCATGACTATAACACATTGTTCAGTTCTTTCGTTCGCGTATAACTGCCTACCATTGGCTAGTTCTATAGTATAAGGCTTTTCTAGTCTACTGGTTGCTAGGCCTAGGGAGTCTTTAAACTCGGCGGATATAAAACTTAGGTCAGCGCCAGTATCAAATAAGACAGATGCAAAATGTCCGTTAAGCAAAAACGTACCGGTTACCACATTCGGCTCTTCTTTAGCTTCGCCTGCGCCGATCATAAAAGCTCTCCCGCGAGCTTGGTTCCCCTTTTGCGGGCAATCCCGACTAAAATGCCCTGGCTTCCCGCATGCGTAGCAGTTGTCGCTTGCTCCAGCTTCTCTGATACGGCAATTCATCGTCTTGTGCCCTGGTCTGCCACATTTGGCACATTCGATTCTTGCGTATTCACCCTCGTGGTGATACTTGCATTTGTTGCACCATGGGCGAGGCCCGCTGTATCCTTTTCGTGGTGGCTCCGCGGCCTGAATCGCGTAAACCCTTGCGCTTTCCTGCTTCTTGAACGGTGGCTGCTTGGTGTCGGACCCTCGGTGGTGAGAGTTCCATTTCCTCTTGGGATCAGAGGTTCGCTGCTCGATTCCGCGCGTAGTCAACATACCCGCACGGATCGTATCCCTTGTAAGGGTGATGGCCCGCGCTACCGCCTCATCAAAGGTTGGAGGCGCTGCGGCGTTGAGCGGAACCCTAACAACAGGAGGTAACCCAAAAATATACCTCTCGATCTTCTTTTCCTCCGTGTTTGCCATGTCTGGCACCAACTGGCAAAGTTCGTTGAACCGGTTGTTGTAGGCGTCGATATCCGTTCCTACCATGGTGTGGTTCCAGAATTCCTGTTGTAGATTCTGGATTTCTGCGCGAGAGCAGAACTTTCTCATCATCATCTCCTTCAGTTCCTCCCAGGTCTTGTGGAGAGCAACTTCTCGCCCCAATGTTTTCGTTTGAAGCTTCCACCAAGACGAAGCTGCCTCTTGGAACATGCAGGTCGCGTAAAGGACCTTCTGGTTCTCACTACATCCGCTAATGGAGAGAACTGTCTCCATCTTGTCAATCCAGTTGTAGAGCCCAATGGCTCCTTCGGTTCCCTTGAATGGCCAAGGCTTACAGGCCATGAATGTCTTATAGGAGCATCCTTTGTCCAAGGCTCCTGATTCGGGTTCTGGGGTCTCATTCTGACGACCCTGACTTGATTCGGCCTTGCTGGCCTCATGTGTCGCAATCGCTTGCGCGATTATTTCCGCGAGTTCCTCGGGTGTCATGGTAATTCCTTTGGCTTTAGTTGGAGGCATTCTCGCTTTAAAAGAGAATGAAAATATATTAAACTTAGCGCATGTACTCTGAGCACATAATGTTATCATTATTTACTAGACAGTGTGACCCGTGTTCCTAAGTGTGTGTATAGTTTCTTTTGAAAATATTTTCTTTGAAAAATATTTCATGCGATTCCCCAACGGTTATAGTCTAGGTTAAAACTTCTTTTCCTAGTTCGCTATAACCAGTGCTCTGATACCAATCTGTCACACCCGGCCCTGAGCGGCGGAAACAGCCGGGCGCGCGCGAGTGGGAATTGATACTTAAGCACGGGCCATTGCAAACATTCAAAGTAAGATTTTCATTGCGCATGAAAAGTTTAATACAAATACATTACATTGTTTAAAAATTACATAAAAACATCCAAGTATAAAAATTGTTGAAGATTTCCACGCCATATCCCCATGCGCGGCGGGAACAACCACGCGCATCGAAGGGATAGAACTAAAATCTTCCAAAAAGCTAGTTTAGAAGTTCAGCGTGAGGTGCTCTAAGTGTGACTCCATGCGCTACCTAGTTATCTCCTGAAAGACACGTAAAAACATTTGAATCAGTATAAACTGAGTGAGTTCACAAGTCTTAGTAACTTGATAAATCGTATTGCATCATAATCTTGATACAAATCATTCTGAAACATAATTCTGATAGCATCATTAAAACACATGCTTGGTGAAACATAGTTATATCAACATATTCTGATAAAATCGTTCCGCGGGTTACGCGCGAACATTTCTGGGAACTGTGCTCGTCTATGCAAAGTGGCGCTGCCACTACGAGCTAAAATAAGTAATACCGTCCCGCGGGTTACGCGCGAACGTTTCAGGAACATGTGCTCGTCCATGCAAAGTGGCGCTGCCACTACGAGCTAAAATAATAATTCCGTCCCGCGGGTTACGCGCGGACGTTGTGCCGGAAAACAAGGCGCTCGTCCATGCAAAGAGGCGCGACCCCTACGAGCGGGTTCAATCCCATAGTACTGCCCCATGACCATACTAGGCACTCGTCCATGCAAAGAGGTGCGACCCCTACGAGTGGGTGGATCAAACCAGCAGTCCCTACCCTTAGAGTTCCAATGGTAAAGTGATCACTTACTCGAGTTCTAGCGCACATACATCGAAAACCTTAGATAACCGTTTGCATTACTCATCATGAAACGTAACTTAAACACATAATCGCTTGCATAGCTTGTAAGTATACCATGATAAAACATTATTTAAGTACGTGTCCCTCGCCCCGAAAACAGTTTAAAAATAGTGAAAACAGTGAAAATAGGGGCTGTGAGACTCACCTGTGGTTCTTGTTAAGGGATTAATCGAGATTCGGGTTTTCTTGGTGTTGGCCTCGGAATTTGAAGGTCTAGAATACGATTAAATAACAAGAAGTATATATATTAAGATCGAGAAATAGGAGAATATAAGGGTTGGAAAGTAGATCTCAAGGTTATAACCTCGGCTTACCTAGTAACTGGAACGGAATCGAAAATAACGGATGCTCGGGAGATGATTAGTGCAAGTTTGTAGTTCTTTGAAGTGTGTTTTGGGTGATAATTTAGGTTACAAATTTATAGGCAAACTCAAGGGAACACAATCCCTTGCTTTAGGGGATTGAAATCTTTTCATATCTAGGTGTAATGATGATAAAGTATGGAAATTATTATTGTTTATTGTTTACTTAAAAGTGGAGGAGTGGACAAAAGATCTTGATTTGATTTGGACAGGACATGCAGGTCTGGGGTTGGTGAGAATAGGGTGGCTGACATTTGACTTTTCATGTTACAGTGTGCTTTTTCAGGTACTTTTGTCAGTGTACAGTAAAAAGTGGAAAATCTCTGAAACACGCTACTGTTTCCTTTTGGGCGGGAGTAATCTCCTTATGCCTGGAGAATAGACTAAGTGTTCTGTGCGCATCACTTTGTGCGCATAGCTTTCTGCGTGTAGGACATTTCTTTGCTGCGGGTAGGTGCGTAACCTTCTCGCAGTTGGGGATATTGAGTTTCATTTGTAGATTCTCCAGGTGGTCTTGGTATTTCAACATAGTGATCAGTCATGTTGAAGTCAATTCCATCTTGGAGCTTCAAACTAGCTCTCAATGTTCCCGCCATGCGGGGAGGTTAGTTCCCTTCCGCACGCGCATAAACGATGTAGGATGCACCCGCCTTAGCATCATGCGGGATGGTCAACCCATAGACAACATAACGTTAAGTTACATGAAAACATAAAGCCAAAACATTCACGCATGGCGCATATAACATATGCTCACGCTGGTTCTTAACATGGTGCGCTCGCGCAGGGCGCACATAACAAATGCACGCGCTGACTAACATGGCGCGCTCGCGCAGGGCGCACATAACAAATGCACGCGCTGACTAACATGGCGCGCTCGCGCAGGGCGCACATAACAAATGCACGCGCTGACTAGCATGGCGCGCTCGCGCAGGGCGCACATAACAAATGCACGCGCTGACTAACATGGCGCGCTTAATATTTACAATCACCTAATTATTAGGTTGATTACTTAGTTTAAGGGATTGGGAATTTACCGGGTGTCACAGTTAAGACACTTACCTGAAGTGGTAAGTGTATGATGTGTGGTTGTTTTATGAATGATGTATGAATGATATGTGATTGTTATATAAAAGATTAATTGTATGTGTGAATGTACATAAATATAAATATAAAGACGATAATGTATGGTTGTATGGTGGTATGCCTAAAGGGTTGCATACCCTAATAATATATACGAAGGTTACACGGTTGCAAGCCCTTATAATATATGCGAAGGTTAAAGAGTTGCAGACCTAATAATATCTGCGAAGGTTAAAGGGTTACAGACCCTAATATTATCTGCGAAGGTCAAAGGGTTGCAGACCTTAATAATATCTGCGAAGGTTATAGGGCGAATGCTCTTTAAAACGAATAGATAGTTATGTATGTAATATACATGCTAAAAGAATAAAAGTATGAAAGAAATGAAGAAAGTATGTATGCATGTATGAAGGAAAGGTAGACAGGTTAAATATGTAATATGTATCTTCAGATACGTATAATATATGTGAAGTATGCGAATGTATTGTATGTTGCATGTATTAACTAGAAGACACTGACTTTTACTATGCACGCAGGTGAATAGATTGAAGCATCTGGCTTGAGAGGCAGACACATGGCAGGATTTGAAGGGACTAGCATCCAGAAAATATTTGTCATGATGTTTTAATAAACTAATTTATGTTATGATTTAAGACAAAGTTTGTTATTTTGGAAAGATTTGAATGACTATGTAATATATGTTTGAAGTTGTACTATTCCGCGAAATTTTTAATTAACTTTGATATATAGAACTGTGTTTATGAGTAAATGTAACGCCAAAGTAGGGCATCGAGACCGTGGTCTTACAGTTTCCTACCAGATCCCTTCAAATTCCAAAAAGTTGGGAAATTGTGCCTTTAAACTTAGTCTTTCAAGACGCAGTTGTGGTGAATTTGTACTAAGGAGACCATAATTTTGAAAATATTAAGAGACCCGTCCATATTTTTAGTCACTAAATCTTATTCTCAAAATCTATCTTGTCGGACGGTTTATTAAGGTTTCCTACCTGACCCCTACAAGTTTTAAACACATGAAAAAATGTGTATTTCAACTTTGTCTTTCAAGACACATATTTGGTAAATTTGTACTAAGGGGTCCATAATTTTGAAATTATTGTGGGACCCGTCCATATTTTTTCACTAAATCTTATTCTTAGAAGTTGTCTTGCCAGAAGGTTTATTAAGGTTTCCTACCAAACCCCTACAAGTTTTAAACACCTGGAAAAATGTGTCTTTTAATTTTGTCTTTCAAGACACATATTTGTTAAATTTGTACTACGGAGACGATATTTTAGTTAAATTCTTACGGGTCTGTCCGTATTTTACATTATATGTAGAATCTCATATTCCTCAATCATCTGGATACAAGTCGTATATCAACTGGATACGAGTACGATGAGAACTTGTATGATAATCGTGAAATGTGTGTTGCCTTAAACCGAGCTTCAAGTAAATCAATAAGCTTGGAATGGTTGATGTTTGAAGCAAGACTAGCACCTCCCCGTTTACAGTTTATTGAAACATAATCATAGCTTCCATTACCAGTTTGCCAATTACCACCATAACAAACAACATTATCAAATTCAATGAAAGATTAAGGTTTAGGGTGGTATGAGCCCGTTTATTTAAAGAATGAATGAGGAAGGTGAATATGAAACACATGTATATGAAATATAATGTAAGTTATATTCATTGGACGATCATGTCAAAGTAGACAAAATTACATAAAATCTTGTCGTGTAGACGGATTAAAAATTAATATCGTAGGTGTGGACTAGATTTCAACTCATAAGAAATAAACAACTAGCTCGTCTTCTTGGTACAAATTCACCACAAATGCGTCTTGAAATACTGAGTTTAAAGACACAATTTCCCAAGTTTTGGAATATAAAGGGATCTGGTAGGAAACATTATTAAACCGCCGGACAAGACTGCTTTATTAAAAGAAGATTTAGTGGAAAATATGGATTGGTCCCCCAACATTTTCAAATTGCTGGTCGGATTTTTAGAAAACATTACACTTGTCAAATTTCTATTGGTTTAAAGATCCCGTCGACTCAGTCCAAACTTAGTGGGCTATTTTAGGAATATTTAGGGGATTTGGGCTATTTTCCCCTTTCTCTCTCCTCAAAATGGTTACTTTGGGAATTTCCCATTTATTATTAATTCATGTGGTATGTAAGGCTCGAACCACATACCTTTTAAACTCTTTCAACTTAAGGTGTTTAAGTGTTTTGTTTTTGTCTATGGACCACGTACCAGTCCATTGATAAATGTATCACACACACACACACACACACACACATATATATATATAAAAGATATAATACAATAATCCTTAACACACAAAAATACATATATTCATGAAATTGATCCATAAAATCACATCCCAACATCTCAGAATTAATCAATACATACCCAGTGAATCATTGATTCACCGAAAAAAAACATTTGGATCATTAATCTCGATTAGTTTTTTTACTTTTCTTTATGAAACCCGTTTTGAGCGTATTATGATTTCTTGAGCGTTTTTGTATTTTGGCTTTGAGCGTTTTGTTTTTGCCTTGAGCGTGATTCGCGCACGTTTTTTTATGTTAATGATTATTGTAAGATAACCCGACACACTCTCTCTCTCTCTCTATATATATATATATATATTTATATATGATTTCTTTTAAAAATCACTTTGAGTTTTAAGAACTCGAAAGAACCAAAGGTAAAAAAAAATTGATTTTTTTACATATATGTACCATATGTATGTTACATGTACGTAGAAAAATTACAACATTTTTTACGCACCAAGTCGACTTTTTACATAGGTGTAACGGGCGTTTATATTAGTGTAATTACTGTAAATCTTTATTATCTCTTCTACTTAATTTTTTTAATCAGATTTAATCTCAACCACATGATCTAACATATTTAATTAAATTTGTGGTTAATAATGAAGTTCATAAAACTCATCAAGTTCTCAAACGTGACGATGGAAAGATAGCAGGAAAAGAAAAAATCATAAATATATTATAACCGCCACTTTGAAACTCACATTATCTTGTGTGTGTGTGTGTATAATTGTTGAATATACATTAAAATTATAAAGAAACGTGTTGTTTTACATGTTAAATCTTTAAAAATTATTGTTTTACATATAAAAGTTTAATGAGATTTGTCGTTTTACGTGTAAAATGTTAATAAAAATTGCAATTTTAAATATAAAAGATTAAATTTTTACATGTTAAATCTTAAAGAACTATTGTTTTACATATAACATGTTAATAAAGTTTTACAAATAACATTATAAAAATACAATTATATATATATATATATATATATATATATATATATATATATATATATCTCGAAACTTAAAAACCATATATATATGAACAAACTTTGTACATGTACCGAATCTATACATGTTAAGTCATGCATAAACATATTGATACAAATAATATACATAGTTTAAAAGCTTTAAACATGTGAAGGCATTAGTATGATGGTTGGCTATATATACATAAACATACACATTTGTATGTAAACGGTACAAATGTTACAAAACAAGAACCATTTATAAACTAACGAAACAATTTAGTTTATTCTTTTTATTTAATCAAAAGTTAAGTGTTTAATGGCTAACGTTAGATGGATTGTCGTGCGTCATCCAATTCATGTAAATTTTGGTAGGGATGTGTAAAATTTTTAGTGTCACGAATTGTTGAACTTTTGCGGTACCATTATTTTTAATACTTCGATTTTTTGAGTATTCAAGAGTGATTCCTCATTTACATGTATTTGGGGGCTACCAAGAGATATTAGAGACATGGTCATGAGGGCATTCATGCCCACAACCATTGAACTAACTAGATGTTTGACTGACGGTATGATTAGAAAAAAGAGAAGGATACGAAAGATGAAGTAAATAAGAAGGGTGAGAAGTAAAAAAACAAGAAATGAGGAGGAAAGAGGAAGTCTTATTAATATTCATACTCCAAATGTCAGATTTGTGGAAAGAAACAATCAGGAAGGTGCAAACTTGATAAATATGCATGTACTATTTGTAAGAGGATTGACTATGCGACCAATGATTGTTGAAAAAAGATGGTGACGTGTTTTGATTGTGGACAGCAAGGGTACTACAACTCTTCAAGTCGAAGTGTCAAAAGAAGAAGGTTGTTGGGTTGGCGCAAGTAACGGTGGAGGAACAATTGAGATGAGAGTAAAGAAGAGGAATTCTCGAGCGTTTGTGTTGATACTAAAGACGATGCCCTAGTGTCGGATGTCATAACTGGTATGTTTCTTGTTAATAATATCTATGCTAGGATTTTCTTTGATGATGTAAACCAAAGTTCATTAGACCATAAATTTAGAAGTACGTCAATTAAATGAACCCTTAGTTAAGTTAGAGCAGTCCTAAGAAGTTGAGACAACAAATGGAGATCTAGTTAAAATTTTTGAAGCGTTGCCGATGACAAAATTTCTCTTTCAGAATATATATCATATATGTGCGGTTTTGGCTAATGACACTTGCATAACTTGATATGGTCCTAGGTATGGGTTGGTTATACTACGACAAAGCTCGTATCATTAGTAGCTATAAAAGAGTTGAAGTTAGTGCATCATCGAAAGAAACAATTCAAATCTTAGAATATATGTTCATTGGTCATGTAGCATAATCTCCATGGTTAAAGCTGAAAAATGCTTGTTCAAGGGATGTTTAGCATTCATGGTACATGTGATAGAAGATCTTAAGATGAAAAAGATCGAAGAAGTGTCAATTGATTTGTAGCAGAACACTCTGACATTTACCCAAATGATTGTCGGGAATATCGCTAGAGCAAGAGGTTGAATTTAAAATTAAACTTTACCGAATACAACCTTTATTGCTAAATTGATGGGTGGCTAATTTGTATATATTTATTCTCTTTTATTCATTAGTTTTAATCGTTTATTGTAGGAACTTCGATACTTCATACGTGTTTATTGCATTTAAGGTCACATACGTTAAAGCAGTTAATTTGGACCTGTTGAGGCACTGGATGAAGGCCTAGGACGTCCAACACGCAAAACTATGCAAAAGAATATTTTATTGCTGGCGAGAAAACCCATCGCGATACGCGATGGGAGTGCATGAAGATCCACGCGTATCGCGATGGGATTTAAATACATTAAATGTTGACTATGGTCCATCGCGTATCACAATGGGTGACGAAGACGGGAAAACTAGGGTTTTTATGTTATGAATCTTTTGACGACCCTATTCTTCCATAACTCATTCCAGGCAGTTTCTAGAGCAAAGAGAGGATGAATCCATCACTCCAATTCATACCGAGATCATATCCATGTTCCTATTCATCATAATTGAAGATTTCGTGATGTCGGGGCTCGGCAAAATCCTTCGAATCATACCCGGGATGTAAAGTTTGTATCATTTTCAGTTTTCTCATGTATTAAGAACATATATTTTGTAACTGTTATTGATTAATCTATGAGTATTAATGTTTAGTATTGCTAAACATTTAGTCGGTTTAGATTTACTTTGATTAGAACGATTAGTTTGTCGGTTGCTATAATAATTGCCCATATGATTGTTTTGACTAGTTGAATTCAATAAAGCATGCAATTGCCCTTAGTTGAGTCACACGGGTAGGGATTGTTTGATAACCAGTGCCGTGTGTTAGCGATTGTTGATGCTTAAGGTTTAGCTTGTTAGTTAGTCTGTGTTAATCAGTGATAGTTAATCTGTTAAGTTGCATGAGATTACTGTTTGTGTGCATACTTGAACCCCGGGTGTGATTTGCTTTTGTTAATTGCTAGAATTTGTTAAAGTGTTTAATCAATAGTAAAACTCAATCTTATTTGCTTGTGTGATTAGCACTACCAGTCATACTTCATAAAATTAGAAATTGTTTACACGAGTACATTAACCACATACTCTTCGTGTTCGACACCCTACTTACCCTAGATTGCTTAGGTGATTAGGAACTTGATTTAATTGTTTTTTACTAGATAGCGACAGTCTAGCATCATAAATCCCCATATAGGTTAGCTCCAACCAAAATAAAAGTTCTGGAGAAGCAGTTGGATGAAGAAATATGATTAATAAGACCGAGTTTTTCAATATAGGGATCTCCTATCTAGGATGCACATCGATTAAGGCGAACTGAACTGAGTGACTATCAAGAATTGGTATTCTCTTCTATGGATCAATAAACAGTTTGATCTACAATAGGGACGAGTTATTTCTAAAATACTAGACATTCGTTCAAGTTATCATAGTTAAAAGTGCAAGAACGTGGTATACCAATGACATCCTTTAAAACAAAATACGTACATTATGAGTTCATAGTCATGCAAATTGGACTTACTAATGCTCCAGCAGCATTCATAGATATGATGAACTATATTTGCAAGTCGTATTTAGATGACATAGTTACATATTCACCGAAGATACAATTTTTGTTCTAAATTGAAGAGTAGCACATGAACCATCTCATATTACTTAGCCATGTTGTCAATGCGATTAACATTCAAGTAGATTATACAAAGACTGAAGCTATTTTCTAAATGGGAGTATCCAAAGCCATAGACTGAAGTCCGAAGTTTCTTTAGGTTAGCCGGTTGTTATCAGAATTTTCCATGATTTCTCCACAGTTGTTGTACCTTGACATCAGTGACTCGCAAGATGAAACCTTTAAAGTTTTAAAGCATAAACTGGCTAATGCACCTATTTTAGTTTTTCTAAAAGGTACAAAGTATATTGCGATGCCTCACACAAGAACATGCTATGTGTGTGATGTGCTAACGCAGAGTAATAAAGTCATAGTCTATGCATCTCATCAATTTTTCCTAGCATGACGTTCAAAATAAAATTTAGAGGAAAAAAACAGCCAAAACTAAATTTTTTTACTATTCACTTCACTCAAATGATTCACGCTTCTTACTATATATTTATGCATTCATGTTATGTTCTTTATTCTTTTTTGATAGTGCTTATATATGAGTATCACCATCTTCATTTTGCATATACTTGTATCCTATTATATGGCGTAAATATGTTATTGCTATTATAGTATGCGATTTGAATTCAGAACCTTTAGGTGTTTAAGAGACATTGTCTCTACTACTGCTAAACATCGATCACTAAGTTTTTGAATAACCACGTAAACCTTTGTTTTTGCTAATTTTTTTTAAAGCATTCACTGTTCGAGGTTGTGAGAAAAATTTGAAAGTAGTTGCCTTCAACAAACTCCATATATAGTTTCAAGAAAAAGAGTTAATTGCAATTTGTAATCCTGTGATGAACATCCTTTTGCTAGATTACACCCTCTTGACCAATTTCTGGCAACCGTTACCATGATGTCTGCAAGGCGCGACAACTTGTGCCATACCATCAAGTCAACTGTTTGTTGGTTGATAAAAAATAACGGGGTCAGGGGGACAAAATCATCTTTTCACACACAAGCCCAATACAACAACAATGATCAAAAGACCCTCACCACCAATCTCAAATTAAATACCACGACCCTGAAAACCTGGCCTCATTCCTAACCAACACTACACCATCACCATCCGCAAGCCACAACACCACGGCGACAAGACACCGCTGCTTATGACCATCGTCCCATCGCCCCTAAAATCATGAATCCCTCTTTCAATCAATCCAAATAATCGATTCTATCGATGCTACCAGTTAATCTTTGAGTTATAGTTTTCGGCGTAGCTTTCATAGAGATGGAGAGAGCATTATCGAGTGTCTTCAGCAATAAGGCTGGTAGAATCATAAATCATCTCGTTAAACAGAAAAATTATATTATATTTTGTTTCAATGTGTATGGGATCATGCTTTTGATTCGTTAGTTTATTGAGTTAACAGCTTCGTGGTGATTTCCAGAAGTTCTTAAAATTTTAAAATTGTTGCTCTTTATTATGGCACATTTCTATTGACTCAGGTATAAACAAATGCATTAACGAAATTGGGGCAACTTTGGTTGCAAATAGGTATAGTTTCATGAAGTTGTAGACAGGGGTTCAGCTACTACTCAAATGTGAATGACACATAAGTGGTAAACATAGTTTATTTAGATCATTAATAGATGTGTGATTGAACAATTCAGGTCATCTTTAATCAAGTGATAAGTATTTACAACAAACAGAATTTACATCGGTGGTGTGGTGGTGGTGACCAGTGGTGTGGTGAAGCTGTAGAGAGAGAAAGAAGAAATGGTGCAAATGTTAAAGAGCATTCTTAACCTACCCTCTAAATGTTTAGAGAGGATTAATTATGTAAACTATATATAAGATAGAGTAACTAAAGAGTGGTTGTGAGTGAATGAGAGAGAAAAATTAGTGAATATTTGTAAAATATTGGGAAAGTTTGTTTGCCCCATTTATTTTCTTAATATATGTTGAAATTGATTGTGAGTGAAAAAGAGAGAAACCGTAATAATAAAGGTACAAAAAATATTATTTTATTGAACAAAAAAAAGATATATTGTTTTTAGTGTAATTATAAAGATGGAGATTGGGCTAGTTGGGAATGCTCTAATAACATCAAACCACAAGGTTGCAAACTACAGGGGTATAATAATCTTTTCATTCTTTTTTAACCAACGAACGATTGACTTGACGATATATGACTCAAACTGTTGGACCTTGTAGACGTCAGAATGTCGGTTACTAAAAATTGATCATACGAATGTAATCCAACAAAATGGTATTGACTACATGGTTACCAATTGTAATTAAGTTCAACAAAAATTAGAGCATGAAAGTTGCAAGCATGTGATGCAAAAGTAGGCCGCTAGGTTATAGGTTAAACTAGCTGGGGTTCATGTTGATTATTTGTTTATCAATGCGTTGCCTGTTATTATATTATAATATATAGTAAAAAATATAAAAGATAATCTTTGTTGATTGTTATCTTTATTCAGAGAAATTTTTTGTCTAGGCAGCCTTAATTGATAGTACATAAAGTGCATCTAGCGTCAAAGTTGTAACTCATGGTAAATGCATTTTAGTTTTACCAAATTGACATCCTATTATCGATAAATCATGATTCAAATCAATCATTCGTTTATAAAGGAACGAAAATGACAGCACATGGGTTAAATACCAGCAAATATTAGAGAAGAAAATGAGCTGGGTTACCAGATTATTAAACATTGTCTCATACCTGACACAATAATCGTCGGGTATTTGTCGAGTATCAGCATACCTAAGGTATCGATCAAGTATATCCATTACTTTGTTAAAATATAAAATAAAAAATCATGTTACAATTTTCAAGTACATTCTATCTTTTGCCATTATAATTGTTGCATACTAGTTATTTATATATCACCTATAAAAAATTAAAATATGATATATTACATGTATACAAACGTTTTCATGAATAAATAATATATTAGAATTTTATATAGCTCTTTATAGCATATAAGATATAAATAATCTCGGGGTTAGTTAAAAAAAATAATTTTCTAAAATCTAATATCTAGTGGCTGAGATTAGTAGTTTACGAAATACCAAATAGTTTTTAGGATCTAGGATTTGGCCTTTATAATTCCCAAGATTTGCTAACATAGTTTCCTAACTTCAAATTTTATGTCATTCCTACTCTTCTTAGAAAACTTTGTATTTTTATTTTAACCAATTTCTATATACACATTAGTTTTTATCCATCGAATTATGGGGTTGTTTTACATTATTCTTATATAATATTTATATATTTTTTTGGATTTTAATTTTATTTATTGTAGGGTTGTTAATAATATTCTTAGGATTTGATGATGAAATGTTTCATAAACAAACGAGATGTTATAATTAACCCGGTTTAAAAGTTATTTGGGTTTGATAAGACCCATACCCGCTTATTTCGTTTTACTATAAAATTGTTTCTTAATTATAAATAATATCTTTTTAAAAAAATCGGATACTAAATTTTAGTATATCCCTATTTTATAGGATTTTCATATCAAATATTTGTGAAATTAATTTTTTATTTAATGAGATGTTATAACCTGTTTAGGGCTATATGGGTTTGGTGAGACTTATACCTGTGAACGCGTGTCAAATGCAAGAGAAGCCTTCATTTACGAATAAAACAATATGATAGCTTGAGAGAATGTAGGGAAGTTTCGTTTATATATCTTTAAGATTTCGAAAAAAATAATTTTTTTTGTATAATGAACCTATTAAAATGAAGTATTATTAGACGATTGTTAAGAAAATTAAATAAATATTAAAAATTTCCAGGCATTATACCCATACAATACCCGCTAAAAATTTTAAAAACTAATCTCTTACTCGGTCCAATACCAAATTACCAGTTGCGTATAACCATCCCGGATGCTTTGGGTTTACCCATCGAGCTTGAACATTAATACATTACAAAACAATAAAACGAACAACATAATCATAAAACGCACCACACAATGTATTTTTTTACCTAAATTTGTGTTTTACCATCTCTGCGAATACATGATCTTTTCTAGTCAAATGAGAAACATCTGCCCAATCAATTACACTTCCACTCTTTTTTCCTAGTTTCTCTTAAGCTCTATATTTTGGATAAAAGATCATTAAACTTTGGCATCATCTTCAATATATTATCCAAACTTTGTTTGTGTTCTATGTTCCTCCTAATTATCTCTGTCGCTTTTGCCCTCCCGGACGTATGGGATGGATACGAGATTAGGTGATACATGATATGATTATCAAAACCTTATATACCCATTTATCCGCAACATATACCCGAATTGAATACTTAATTTTTGTATTTATTTCTCTTAACTTTTGTTTATTAGTGCTTGATTTTAATAGTTGTATTATATGAAATTATTTATATTTTGTATGTTATAAAGTATATACATAAAATGATAATAAAATATTAATTAATTTATAATTAAATTTATATGTATGTATTGTATCACATTTTCATTTGCTATAGTGTTTATAAAAAAATACAATAATGGTAAAAACAAATAAACAATGTACATGGAAGTCCAAACAGACGTACATTTACCAAACTAACGGGTATACCTAATATATATTTGTGAGTATGCCCGAAACATGATTGGTATTGGGCCTCGTATTTGACACGGCTTTACAACCAGAAATTAGACTAGGATCACCAATACCCCGGAAATTAGATTAGGATCACCAATCCCCGGCCGACACCCAACCAGTTGTCATCATATCCCTAAGAATGAATAGGTTGGGAATATGCTTTCAGTTCAGACAAATTTAATTCACTGAGTAACCAGAATATCAGTGGGTGTAGACAAAACCAAGTGTCAATTTATTGGCTTATCAAGCAATAACACATTTGTCGTTTACAATGTGGCAAACTCTCGGGTACATTTTCCAGCATGGTATCAAATTCTTTGCCAATGTCATTCAATCAATGATAAACCTTCTCCCATTGCTTATACTCCAAAATAACATGCTTAGCTAAGTTAATTTATCGTGTTATCTAAATTTATTAGAGCATTTACAACACCACACCTTTACAAGCCGTCACATCAGCCGCCATATCAGCATCCAAATTTCATTCAAAAACACCAAATTATTCGATAACACTAAATCTCCACAAACCCTATAAAGAATATAAATTATATACTACATATATGTGTGTGTGAGAGAGAGAGAGATCGAGAGAGAGATTCGGGGCCACATATGCGTCCGCCTGATAGTCGCAGAAGCGAGCTACACATCGGCAAACTTGCTCTGCAACGGTGGAGTCTGGCTTTACATCCGTGTACTTAGCTCCACTTCATTTGAAGTTCGAACAAAGAATTAATGCTCGCGTTGAAGGTGCTCTTATATGATAAAAAGTTTACATTAAGCTATTTCATGACTCATTAATTATAAGATATAAAAAAAAAACATGAAACTATCAAATTCCCTCAATTTTAATACAACTCCTTGAGTTAGATGCCTGTCACACACTCACAGTGAGCTTTTTTCTGCACCTATATTATGGCAGGAAGAAAGAGAACCTGCGAATAGGGAGGTAGCTACTCACCAAGGAAGGTGTAGTAGTGGGCAGTGGCAGCGACAAGAGCAACGAACCTACAAAAGGTAATAAATAAACATATGCACAGAAGGCCCATTTACTGTGTTCATCTGACTGATCTACACCTTTATTCGATCATTCTCCTTCTCATTGTACTCCACCTCTGCACACTAATTCATCTTTCCTACATTAAACAACAAAAACGTACGTACTGCGCCCACCCATTGGATAACTTAACCAGCTACTTAATATTATCATTATCCACATAGCTAGTCACCTTCTGATACAATGACACTGGGCTGATGGTTAATTAAAACTTGAAATCATAATGTCTTAGGCTCGAAACATGACTCAAAGGGATTTCCTATAATGGCGGCCAGGTTTCCTACTTGATGGTGCTCCAGGATGAGTTCGAAATCAGTATGAACAGTTGATATTCCGTTACAAAAAGGTTCATTTGAGTATTGTGGTAGTTCACATACACATCATTCAATCCAACAAGCTCTAAGCCTAGAAGTTGGATAAACCATCATATCATATCATATGCTCTCAGAGTCTCACTTAACCAAATCTTGAAAAGTCTTACAGCTTTTAATAATCGTGTAGCAGATCATGAGGTAACATGTTTAGAATCTTTTTAACTTTTGCAAATGGCGGCTCAATGGATTCAAGGAGATGTTAATACTAATTAATATCATACATACATACATACATACATACATACATTCATGCAAACATATACACATATACATATGTAATATAAATATATAATAAATATGACAGTAATTAATATAAAGTGATGCAAGTTTTATAAATAAATTTCACGGGAAAATTGTACACGAAAGGAACTAGATGGAAGTACCTACAAACTTGGAAGCTAGCCTCTTTTGTTTTTTTTAGTGATTGCTGCATGATTCAGTTCCTGCTTCTTCATTAATCTTTTATTTCAGGTAACATATTAGAGAATTTGTGTCACATCTTCAAATCCAAGGACATGTTAGAAACTGTTGACTTCGGAATAATATTATTATTATTATCATGAGCAGAAGAAGAAGAAGCTGATAATATTATTGTACTTTGATCCCATTGATCAACTTCTTGTCCATAATCAGACCTCAACTGCAAGTAAGGAATTGTAGATGATGATGGAATTGAAGGAGTTACTTCACTAGGGTTTTGATCATAGTCCATGTTAACCCCGAATAACCGAAGTCTTCGTTTACCGGCAACCAGTGGAGCTGATGCTGGTGGTGGTGGTGGATCATACCCTAATCCAAATTGCTGATGTGGTGTATTATTAATATTACTAAACTCACCTTGTCCAAAGTAAATAGATCTGGAAGTAGTGAAACCATTAGGGTTTGTGTTTGGAGCATGTAGCATGAAATTAGGGTTTCGCCGAGCCGGAAAAGATTGTAAAACAAGTGGATTTAAAGGGTGAATAAAACTATGATGTTGAAACAAGAAAGATAAGTTATCAGATGAAGCTGACAGCTGGTGTGGTGGTGTATAATTATTAGGGTTTTCGCGGCTTCTCCAGTCGATAAACAACCGATCTTTTGCAGTGGCACCGACACCTCTTTGGAACGAAACAATGTCTCCGGCGTCTAGTTTCTTCTCTTTAACAAATCTGCTCCACCCCTTGGTCATGACATAGCTTTGACTACTGTTCCAGTAGGAATACTGGAACCTCCATACCTTTCCATTTCTGTCTTCAAAGTTGAGCAACAGACCCTTGTAGTTGGTTGAAGAATCCAAGGGGAAGAACCTCTCCGCGTGTTGTTTCGGGATCACAAGGCGGTTTAGTTTGCCTACATCACTTGGAGTTACTGCTTTGTCAAACATGTGTTCTTTCTCCACCATCATATTCATGTTCCAATTACTATTACTGTCTCCTTCTTCGGTTTGATCCGGTGATGGTTCTCCGAGCCAGCCGCCTTGGTGGTGGTTGTATTGTGGTGGTGGAGAAAAGTAGGGTTCTTTGTGGTGGTAAGAAGAAGACAATAATAATGGACCTATTGTAGGTGGTGGTTGATCATTTCCTTGATCTTTCTCCTCATGACCACTGCCACCACTTTTTGATCCCATAAAATTCATGTGTATTAGTGTATAGAGGTATGGATCTAGATGGAAGAATTATAAAGATGAAGATAGGTAGTGGTCTTGAGGGTGTAGGTTGAAACAAAGTTCAGAAATAATGTTGTCTGTCTTGGAAGGGTTTCTAGAGAAGAGATGAGATGAGATGGGAATTAATTGAACTATGGGGTTCACACATGTTTGTATTTTTAATTTTGAAAGTCTTCAACAAGAAGTTAATTTTGGGAGAGGACCATGAGTATTACAGGAAAAAGAAACAAAACCAACCCACTTGACTAATTAATTAATAGCAGGTTTAAAGTAAACAGTGATCCATCTCTATCTAGCTATCTCACACATATTTTATGAAGTTGCTAGGGCAACTTATATATGAGGTTACTTTAAAAACATGTTTGAAAATTTGCTTTTTATTTATTATTGAATAGTACTTGTAAATATTTCAAATTCAACTTTTGCATTTTTAGCAAGAGTTAGGCTGGAAAGTGTGGAACAAGGATCCAATATCGGTAGCATATTGCAATCGAATGGACCAGGAATTTTGTCCCGTCGGGATCAATATTTGTAAAGAGTTGTATGAATGAGGGCCGGGATCAGTATGGATAGGAACACCGTCCCCTTATCAGTGTACTAGCAAAATAACCATATGCTGGACCACCCGACTTCACAGACCGTGTGCCCTTAGGCTGGACAGAGTGTGTGGGGGGGGGGGGGGGGGGGCGAAGGGATCGGTGTTTCCCGATAATAACGGGACCGCCTCGATCACCCCCCCCCCCCCCCCCGGGGGTACAGAAAAACTCACACCGTTAGCCATCCCAAGCTCAACGGTAATATTTAAAATTATTAGTATTATAATTACTCTATCCGTCTCATTAAAGTGTTCATATTTTCTTTCTTGTTTGTCTCATTACAAATGTCCACATTTAAACATTATTAGTCAATTTCTAAGTTTACCCTTAAACGCACGCAACTAACATTAATAAACAATTTTGATGGACCCAATTTCCAATGACATTATTGTTAATTGGTAAGCATAAAAAATTAATCATTCAATCAACCTTAAATATTATTAACCAATTTTTAAGTCTACCCTTAAACACACGCAACTAACATTAGTAAACAATTTTGATGGACCCAATTTCCAAAAGCATTATTGTTAATTGGTAAGCAAAAAACAAAAATAATCATTCAATCAATCTTAAACTTTGTGTTTTCAAACCATGACACTTTTAACGGGACAAAGAGAATATTATTTTTTTACCCTATAAAAATTAACTTTTCCTACCATTTTTACACAATATTCATTTTTTCATATCGATCAAAATCTCTTGAAAACTTTCTTTTTCAAATCAAACTAACAACACCCCCAAGAGCACAACCAGGGTTGTGGAGCTTTGACGAGGAGGTCACATTGACGAGGGCTTGGATGTACATGACGGAAAATGGTGCATCGAGAGGCCAATTTCGGATTGCAGTTTAACAGTGTTATGTTCAATTTGGAGGTACCGGCCAACGTACCCCACACCAAAATTAACACAAAGTGGAGGGATGTCATTAAGAGTGTTGCGTAATTCCACCTATTCTATGTAGCCGCACTTGCCGTGATGCCTGAAGCACAAGCGTTTTCACAAGCATCGTGACTAGTGAAACCAGATCTCAAACAAGGGGTTTTTTTCACATGGAAGCGTGGGAAGTTCTAAGAAATCATCCCCAGCTTAAGGTTGTGGCTCCTGTTCAGGCTTCGGCTCAAGATGACTATGGTACGCTTGTCTCGTCGTGACCTTCTCATGAATTCTTAAAACTTATGTCACTCCATCCCGCGGTTGAAGAGAACTTGAACCCGAATGCATGACTAATTTTATGTTTTTTTGAATTAGTATTTTAATGTTTTTTAGTTATAATTTTGTTTTAATGAATGTTATTTTAAGGCTTTTTAAATATATTTTTGTTTCTAATTTGAAAATAGTTTCGTTAATTTAGTTAAAGAAAACAAATAAAATGGTTGAAAGATGGATTGGGATGTATCGCAAAGCCGTACGCTAAAAGATGTATTAAGATGATGGGGTGATGTGCCGCTCATAGAGAAAAGAGAATGTTAAAATTGGTGAAAGATGGATTGAAGTGTGGGATGCCCACCCACCACCTTGGTGAGTATTTATTCTTCATATATCATGCAACCACATTCTAGATTAACTTCTCATTTTACCTTGTTCATATGTTCAAATTATTTCAGATTCTACGTAGGGCCAATATTCTATATTAGTTTTAGGATTGTGTATGTTTTTATATTCGCTAAAAGTCGGTGTAATACGTACCTTAGTACGTTTATTTTGTAATATGTTATGTAAACTTGGAGAAATGGGGAGGGGGGGCTATATAAAGGGTCACTTAACCCATTTCTCCAACAACCTTAGGAATAAACCCTTTGCATTATTGTTGTCCAATTCTTACAAACTCTCTCTACCTCCCTCACCCTCTCCTAGTTTTCGGCCCACATCCACACACCACAAGATCCGAGATCTCGGTCTAGCTAGTTGTTTCCGCCAACTAGTTGTGAGGTTGATCCAAGAATGACTAATATTTAGTTTGTTGTGTTGTTTGATCCGGTCACGTGACCTACATTCTACATATTGTATATGTTGATCAGATCATTGTTAGGCCAGATCAACGAGTTGACGACAAAAGGACCTCTTTTGGTATACTCTGAGGAAAAATTAAACAAACAATTATCTTGGTTATGATCTAATGAAGACATACGATGGGTAAAATATACTTGTAATTATCATGAATAGGATAATGATTTGACTATGTTCCATCGTAATTATCATCATTGTACGTCTCTAAATAATTGATCCATCATATTGTAGTAACAATACCTTACAAGGTGCTTATCATCCTATATTTCTATACATTATTAGAGTGTGTATTGGATGGAAATTGTAACCAATCCTAAGAACACTAGAAGGCTTGCGCCTGTTTGTAATTGTTTTCGATTTAATCACGCAAATAACTTTCCTTTTCTGTTTACTATAATATATATAACTATAGCATGTTTAAGAGTGTAGGAAATCATGCAACTTTAAGTATATAGAAAAAAAAGGAAAGTGGTATTATCATCCGAAAACAAGCTCATATATGTTTCATTTATACTGTTTTGTTTGCATGTGAGTTGGGTGAGTCATGTCTATGCACATATAGGGTCCGGGTCCTGGTCCTCGTCCTGGTTCTGGTCCTGATGGTCCTGGACCTCGTGTGTATGTGTTAGCCCGTTAGACATCCCTTCAGATGAGCCAGCTGTTGTTGCATATATACATGACCTTCTAATGCTATTATTATTTATTAACAGTATTATCATCTTAAAGCAATCTGTAGCTCCCACAGGTTTACTTGCTTACTTTATGTCTTTATGGAATAATAATTTAATGCTACTGTTTCTGAACAAATATACATATATTATGTAAACTAGCTTTATAGCCCGTGTAACACACGGAATGATCTAAATAATTAAGTTACAAATAAAGCAATATATAATGTATATAGAAAAATGTATTACATCTATGTTTGTATCATTATATATAAATTGATTTTATTTATATCATAAAATGATTTTTTTCCCAAAAAAATGAACTTAATAAAAAAAATTGATGTGCAAAAACATACCCAAGAACACTCAATCTATTGAAAATTTATTCTCGATATCATATATGTATAATTGACATAAATTTGGTTATAAACCAATTTCGGAGAATACTTTTTATATAATAGTAGTTTTGAGCTACACTATGAAGAGACTTCTCGACTTTGGCAATTGACAAAAAAAAATAACATGTTACCCCGTTCAATTTTGTGAATTTTCTGCTACACTTGAGCATAATTTTGTATGGCATGTTTCACAAATAACATTCCGATCACTATTCAAGGAAAAGTTAACGCTGACACAAATGTTTATAATTTGATAAAAGTTAGAAGCATTGATAGGCCTGGAGGTAGCATGTCGGAATTGTTTGTCATTTTTCTTAAATTTTAATAGTCGTGGGAAAAAATACTCAATGTGCAAAACCCGAATCTTTTGACTATTTTCAAAATGTCCTTAAAAATAAATTCGAAACTCAATCACATTTAAAATTTTAACTTTCATTTGTTATACATTTTAAGTCAAAACTTTGAACTCGTAACAAGTTTGACGATAAATCTATTTGCATTCTCAAATTTTTTAAAATATTTAGATTACCCATTTTTTACCGGTAACAAATTTGAGCCAAATGTAGTTAATTTTTACCAAACGATCTATTTACCAACTTTTAACCCGTAATAATCAAATTTAAGTTCCACAAAAAACCCGAAGCAATCATTGATAAAAAAAACCCAATAAACTAAATATGTTAAACTTTATTATATTTGAAAGTGATTGGTATATACTATTCTTACAATTTAACACATATATGTATAGTTTACTAAATTAACCAAAAAAATAAATAGACAGATTTAAATCATATATTTATAATTTATAAATGTATATGACAATGTACAAAAAAAACAATAGTTAAATAGATTTATTTTTAAAAAATAGACCAACTTTTAAGCATATATTTATAATTTAATGATTAAAAAATTATTTCGTAAACTGAAAGCATACTAGAGTTTTTTTATTATTTATTTACAATCTTTAACAATATACATATTATAATATGTTAATGATAACATCTAAAATTATATTCTTAGCAGTATTTAAGAAACACAGTTTGTTGTTGATTTATGGATTTCACCAAGTATGTTGTGAGATATATTATAACAATGTATTGTAGTACAATATGTAAATATTTATTTTTATAAAAGTGTATAGATATAATAATTTAATCATGTTATAAAAATAATATAAATAAAGTGTAAAAGGAAAGTAAATAATTATTGATTTATGACTATATTGGTTTTGGAGGGGAAAAAATGTAATGATTAACCACAAATTGACACGTGTCTACAATTATTTTACTTTATTAAAATAGGTAGATGATGATGGAATATAATATATAATCTAGCAAGCAAAAGAGCGGAACTTAGTGGGTGTTTGGGATTTCTTATTTTACTTTCCTTATAACTTTTTATTAACTTAATAAGTTATAAAAGTGTAACTTATGGAACTTTTTCTCTCACAATATAAGCAAAATCCCAAACACCTTATTACTTTTTAAAAAGTTTATAAGTTATAATTTGGTGAAAATAAGCAATCCCAAACACCCCTTTACATTGAGTAGTTACACCATTCTTTTCAAAAAATGCTACTAATTAAACGGAGGTCGGTATTTGATCCAAAGATAACCTAAAGCCTTAATATTTTCCACGGTTTCGGATAACAATTTCCCGGTTTGTTATCAAAAATCACTTCGCTCCTTGACTTCCATATGCACCACTAGAGGTGCACAAATCGGTTTTTTTAAAAAAACCGGTTCGGTTAATAACCGGACCGGTTAATAACCGGTTTTTTTATCTGAAATCCCTAACCGGTCTAACCGGTTAGGACCGGTTTAGAAACCGGTTCAGACCGGTTAATAAACCGGTTTTTTTATTAACCGGTTTTATAAAAACTGGTTTTCAGGTTAACCGGTTTTTTTTTTTTTTTTAAAATAACCATTATTTTTTCACAGTATAAACAAACCGGTAACTACAAGGCAAAACTTGACTTACTCCATTCTTTGCTTTCGTTGTTAGGGTTCTTTGCTTGGAAGATTAAAAACACATAACTTTCATTTATAGCTTTTACATTAAAAATACAAACATTAAATCGTTATCGCATATTCGTATCTCAAAAATACAAACATTAAAGAATGCGTAGACACGATTACATTAACAACTTGCTGTTTCTTACTCATTATTTGCCTCCATGTTTGCTGTTTCTTTAACTAATTTTCTTCGCTACCCGATCCCGAGCTATTCCTTAGGTAATCGTCGTACGCGGCTTCTTCATCGGTCATTGGTTGAGTGTGTCCTTGATTGACCTCGTCTTCATACAAGCCCGCCTCAGAGTCCATTTCCCCCTCGAGTGAGCGTTGATGTTGTGCCCTATCTAAAGAGTCCAAGTAATCCTTGTAGCAAATCGACATCTCTACAGCTGGTGGAGTGAGTCGAGTCCTCCTAATCGATATAACCCTGCCAGAAACAGAAAAAGCAGACTCCGAAGCTACCGTGGAAGCTTGGACCGTTAGTAAATCTTTGGCCATGGCGGCGAGGATCGGAAACTCATCCTCCTTACCTCTCCACCAAGCCAGCAAATCAAGACTTCTAAATTCATCCGGAGTCATGTGTTTCACAAAGTTGGTACCACCATACCTTCCAAGTTCACTGCTTGGGGTGTTTACCTTTTGACGTTTACCGGCGTCTTCCCAAATCATGTAGTACATCCCCATTTCAAGGTCGGTTTGGGATTGGGATTGGGCAACAGCTCTTAACGAGTCATGAATTTGGGAAGACGACCCGTATTTTGTAAGGTAAACATCATACATGTTTGACAAGGTGGTGTTGAAAGCATTCTTTAAAGTTTGGTTATAATAGGGGTTTTGATCGTCGTTTAACTCTAGCTCGTCACAAATTTTTTCTATTAAAGCTTCAACACCACCAACATTGATGCAAGGGTTTAACGCAGCAGCACATGTCAAAACAGCGGGTAGTTCTTGAAAATATTTTCGGAATTTTTCTTTCATTTTTACACCCATATCAAAATAAGGTGCACCCCGACAATGAAGTTCACTCAACTTTGTGCACATGACAGCAATTTTTGGTAAAGCAATGGGGCTTGTTGGATAGTAAACCCCGGATAAACTAGTTGTGCAAGATTTAAAAATTTGAAGGACCTCCGTAACGATCTCAATCAATAACCAGTTTCTAGGATCGTACGGTGCACATTTACCCCTACTTGACAAAATTTGATGAAACGCAATTAATGATTCTTTTTGTTGGATGGCTTTCTCAAACATATCACAAGTCGAGTTCCATCTTGTTGGACAATCCCAATTTGGCCCCAACCATTGACAATTAGCTTCTACACAAAATTTTTTGTATCTTGAAAATGTTTTATTGTTGCTAAAAACATCTCGTAACATTCTTTTAAAATTGTTTCTTTGCGTTTCGATCACGTTTAACCCGTCTTGCACGGCCAAGTTGATAATATGTGCAATGCATCGGCTATGAAAAAACGCTCCATCACAAATAGGTTTATACTTTAATTTTAAATGGCCAACCGCGGCCGTATTGTTGGACGCATTATCAAACGAAATTGAAAAGATTTTATGTTCAATCTTGTATTGTCGAATGACTTTATCCAAGAGTTTAAAAATATTTCTACCCGTATGCGGGTAATCAAACAATTGAAACGCAACGGTTCGTTTCATCATTTTCCACGACTCGGGGTCAACCCAATGAGCCGTCACACAAATGTATGAGTCGGGCGAACCATTAGGTACCGACCACACATCCGTTGTTAAGTTTACACCAGTTTGTAAGTTTGAAAAGTATGAAATTAGTTCGGATTTAGCGTTTTTCCAAGCTTTAAGACAATCTCTTCTAAGGGTCGAACGACTTACGTGTTGGTAGCGTGGTTGAACATACTTTTGCATCATCTTCGTGAATTGAGGGTTGTCGAAGTGGTTGAAAGGAAGTGTTTGTTGAATCACAAAGTTTGAAAACTGTTGACGTACCGCTTCAAGGTCGTACGTAAACACCGTTCCTTGATTCGTCATCTCCGGCTGCGAACTACTTCCCGATTCGTCCTTCAAGGCCTTGCAAAAGGGCCTTTGCACATGCGCTTTTAAAGTGGAGTTTGCATCTTTGCCATAAAACTTCAAACAATGTTTGCATCGAGCTTTTTGGCTACCGTTAGACATTTCGCATAGGTCGAAATGTTGCCAAACATCTTGGTTTCGTTTCGTGGGGATGACCCGAACGACCGTTTCTCCCGTGTTCGAGGCACCCATGTTGACGGATGAAGCAGCACTTTGGGAGGCCATGATAATCGACTACGAAATAAGAGCGTATGGAGTGGTAATGTGGTATAATTGAGCGTGAGATAACAAAATAATCGCGTATGAAATAAACGTTTAGAGCGTTTGGAGCGTTTGAGGTTGTATAAACGAGTGTGATCTAACCAATACCCAACCTAAACTATATATAGATGTTTGTGGGGGTAATATGGTAAAAAAAAAAAAACGGTCAAAAAAAAAACGGCTATATAGCCGTTTTACAACGGAAATAAACCGGTTTTTAACCGGTTAACCGGTTACTTAAAAACCGGTTAACCGGTTTTTTTATAACGGTCATAAACCGGTTTATAAAAAAACCGGTTTGGGCTCTAAAAAGTATAACCGATATACAAACCGGCGGTTTGTAAACCGGTCTAACCGGTTTTAAAAAAAACCGGTTTTTTAAAAAACCGGTTTCCGGTTTAAACCGGCAAACCGGTTCGAGGACCGGTTTTTTTGACCACCTCTATGCACCACCACGCCGTGAGAATTATCATGTTTAGCCTTTTACGGTCTAAGATACAAGTTTTATGCACTATAAGATCGAAGGTAACTCGCCGAGAAGACATATATAGGAGGGATTTGACACCAAATACTGATAAATTGTCAAACCAACATGGTAAAGTAACACGAGACACGGAGATGACCACTAGAAAAACATGTATATTTAGAAAAATGAATTGACGTACGTTGTACAAATTTAAGGTTTCGTAGGATCAGTCCAAGAAAGGAAAAGAGAGATGAAAATACATCCATAATGGGGCTCCAATGTCAGAATTGCGTGGGTGATTTACTCAAGTGTTGTTGGGCTAAATCTCTTTATTTTGGTCCCTTCGGGCCTTGTTAAAGTTTCCCAGTTGCAGGTTTGAAATTATTTTCTGTTTTTTTTTTTTTTTGTATTTGATTACTATATTTTTATAGTGCAAATCTTATAAAATACAACTTATTTACTTTCTTTTTTTCATTTTAGTAATTACTAAACAAACGAAGTAAGCAGAATTCCCGCCAAACGGTTCATGAAGTGTTCGCCAAGCGTTCGGTTCTTTTAGAGCCCTATTAGTAAGTGTTTAATTTTGAATTTTTGATAATTACCTAAATTGATGATTAGTTGGTTGTATCGATTAGGTTGTTAATGCCTTAATTTTCTACATCACTACTATGCAAAAGGATTATCACATAAAAACATTTACCAATGGGATCTTTTTGTCGATAAATATTAAATACCAACAAATCCCAAACACTTAAAAAAGCTGATTGAATAAACTACCGAGGGACTATCCTTCATTAAAATAACCAACAGAAGTTATGTATGTTAGGGTAAGGATGTCGTCAGTAAACTGTTTGGTCAGTAATTCATCATTAATGGATCCATCGGTAAGGATCTATCCCAAATCAGATTATTCGTGATCATATTTTCAACGGCTGTTCACAGACATCACTCCAAATATCAAGAAGATCAAGACTACGGATTAGTTAATGGTGTAACTCTTTTTATTTTGTATGTATAATATTTGTTCCATCAATCGCATATATTTAAAGGTTAAAATTTATAATTTTGTCTATTTTATAAAAACGACTTTCAAAATGCCTGCAACATGGCGTGTTTGGTTCACCAAGAGATGAAATTGGAATTTAGCTGAATTCCAATGAAATCTCATGTTAACTGTAATTCATAAATCCTTCCAATTTTGAAAGAAAGTTGATAAAACCGATTAAATGTTTTGGCCACGCCACAACCCACCCACCCTATCCCATCCTCTCCGAGAGATAGGGGGTGTTGGTCGGGTGAGTTGAGTGGAAGGAGGAGAATTCTAATTCCATTAACAATTTACCAATTTAACACATTAAAGATTTTTCAAACATTGTGTTTCATTTCCAATTCAAAATCAAATTTCAATTCTTTTAAAAAAAATTGTGAACCAGACGCTCCCTAACTATCGGGTGAATATATGTGCTGAGTTTCACAATGCATACATTTTTTATTGGATGAGTATATGTGTTGAGTTACGCAAGCTAGTGTATACATTTTTATTGGATGGATATTATTAAGGAATGAGCTCAAATCTCTCCTCAAATATTCCAACTGTTTGAAATTGTCAAATCATACCATATTCTTCACATCTGTTATGGAATATATATTTCAGTTATTGTAATTAAGTTTTCCATATAGTAAGCTTCTCCATGTATTTATATGTTAGACATGTAACAGATCAAAGCAATTTAATAAAATATTATATTCTTTATATGATATCATTGAGCCATACGTTTGTTTTTTTCTCTCCAAAAACCAACGCTGCCGAACCCTTCAGTTCATCATGGCCGGCAAACTCTATACCTCCTCAAACAACTTCTCAACTCACTCATTGTCAACTCCATTCGACACAACCACATCAAGTGGAAACCGACCGTTTATCGGTCAATGCCAATGGTGTCATACCAAAGGCCATACAATTGCAAATTGTAACTCTTTCAAAATTATGTTCCCTAGCGCGGTTATACCGCCTTCTACTCGTAATTTACTGGTTTCAAAGATATCTCCGCATGTCCACACGATGGGTGTTCAAAATAATTCATCCCAAACTAATTGGTTACTTGACAGCGGTGCCTCACACCATGTCACAAATAACCTAAATGCTTTGTCCATTCATGAACCGTACGATGGTACCGAAGAGCTTGTAATCGGTGATGGTTCGTCACTTACCATAACTCATATCGGTTCTCTCATTATTCATACACAAACCACTCCAATAATTTTAAAACAAGTTCTTTGTGTTCCTTCTATCTCTCGAAACATTATTTCAATCTCACGTTTATGTCGTGATAATAAATTCTCAATCAAGTTTTTTGATTCTTCTTTTGTCATCAAGGACCGAAGCTCCAAACTCCCTCTCCTTAAAGGGACGATAAGCAACGGGATATATGAAATCCGCTCCTCACAACCACCCACAACTTTCTCAATGCAAAAATCCAAGTCTATGCATTGGCACCATCGTTTGGGTCACCCAAACAACAAAATCTTGCAATTTTTATCTTCATTCATTTCGTGTGATTCAAATCCCAATGACAATTGTAACTCTTGTCATATACACAAGAGTCATAAGCTACCTTTCTATCAATCAACTTTATCTTCCCAAACACCTCTTGATTTAATATTCTCCGATGTATGGTCCTCACCAATTACTTCTTTTGATGGATTCAAGTATTACATCATTTTCGTTGACCATTATACTAAATACATATGGTTTTACTCACTTAAAAACAAATCCGATTATCTCACCACATTCATCCGTTTTCAAAATCTAGTAGAAAATTATTTTCAAACCACCATCAAGCAACTATTCTCCGACAACGGAGGAGAATACATAAAACTTGCAGCTCATCTTCAATCTCGAGGTGTATCACATCTCACTTTCCCACCACACACGCCCGAACACAATGGTTACGCCGAACGTAGACATCGACACATAGTCGAAACTGGCCTCTCCTTTCTATCTCATGCTAAACTACCCATACACTATTGGCCATTTGCTCTAACTACTGCAGCCTATCTCATAAATCGCCTACCTACATCCACCTTCCAGAACTACTCCATATCACCGACTATTTAATAAACACCCAAATTATAACAAACTACGAAGTTTTGGTTGTCTTTTCTATCCTTGGCTTCGTCCATACTCCCCTCGTAAACTACATCCAAAATCTAAACCATGTATTTTTATTGGTTATTCTTCAACTCAAAGTGCTTATTACGCACTCAATCCTCTCACAAACAAAACCTACACCTCCAGACATGTTCGATTTGTTGAACATGAATTCCCTTATGAAACAATCACAAAAGAAACAAACTCATCCTATCCAGATCTTAATGTTTGGTCACCCATTACACTTAAAATCTTACCCAACACCACCAAACAAAATACCGTTGACCCAAACATCACCACCGCAAACCCACTTGATGATCCTCCTAACACAACCACCATACTCGGCCCACAAAACACCCATAGCCCAGACACCACCTTCCCAACTAACTCAAATAATACTACTAGCCCAATCACATCAAACGACCCAAACACCACAAACTCTCATCACAACCCATCAGACCACAATCCCACCACCTCACAACAATCTGCTACTCACACACTCGATTTACCAAACAATTTACCTCCACAAATACCACCCACCACCTTCGGCCGAACTCGCAAACCTAACCCACGCTATCAACCCAAATTTTCAATTATATACAGCTATAAACGGAAAGCCATGACACCATTACCCAAGCCCTTAAACACCCAAGCCCTTAAACACCCGTTATGGCGCAAAGCCATGACACAAGAGTTCGAAGCATTACAAAATAATCACACATGGACCCTAGTTCCACCGAATTCCGCCCCAAATCTCGTTGGAAACAAATGGGTATTTCGAACGAAATACAAACCCAATGGCTCAGTTGAATGCCTTAAAGCACGGCTAGTCGCTAAAGGCTTTCATCAACGACCGGGAATCGACTTTGCCGAAACCTTTAGCCCTGTCGTGAAACCCGCTACTCTTCGCCTCATTCTATCCCTTGTTGTATCACACCATTGGAATCTTCGTCAACTTGACATTAACAACGCTTTTCTTCAAGGCACCTTAACTGAAGATGTGTATAACCTCCGGGATTTTTTGAGCCATCATTCCCTTCCCATGTTTGCAAACTCAAGAAGGCTATTTATGGCCTCCGACAAGCTTCTCGTGCATGGTATGAAGAATTTAAAACATATCTTCATTCTAAACAATTCAAACCTACCGTATCCGACCCCTCACTGTTTATTCAAACAAATGGTCCATCCCCTATTTTCATTCTTGTTTATGTAGATGACATAATTATCACCGGTCCATCTACTCAAACAATCAATGACTTTATCTCCGTCCTTGCCATGAAATTATCTCTCAAAGACCTTGGAAATCTATCTTATTTCCTTGGCATTGAGGTTGTACCTCATCCTCATGGTCTTTTTCTATCACAATTTAAATATATCCATGATCTCCTCCATCGTGCTAATATGAGTGATTGTAAACCAACCGCCACACCGATGATATGCTCCGAGCCCATCACCTTGCATGATGGAACAATCCTCTCCACACCAACGGATTATCGAGCCATAATTGGTGCCCTACAATATTTATCTCTTACAAGACCTGATGTAGCATATACTGTTAATAAGCTCTCACAGTTCAGGCATGCACCAACTTCTAAACATTGGAGTGCTCTCAAACGGTTACTCCGATATCTTCATGGTTCTTTACAGAAGGGTCTTTTGATACAAAATGATTCTCCATTACACCTTCATGGTTTCACCGATGCCGACTGGGCGGGTGATAAAGACAATTATAGAAGTACCACCGGCTATATTGTCTACCTTGGATCAAATCCTATTGCATGGAGCTCCAAACGGCAAAGCACGCTAGCACGTTCATCCACAGAAGCTGAATTTCGCGTTGTAGCCTCTGCCACAACTGAAGTTCTTTGGCTCAAATCTCTCCTCAAGGAACTCGGATTTGCATCGACCATGACTCCCACCATTTTTTGTGACAACTTGAGTGCAACACAGTAGTCCGCTAACCCCGTCTTTCATTCTCGCATGAAGCATCTAGCCCTTGACTTCCATTTTGTCCGCGAGAAAGTCCATGATTGTTCTATAAGAGTAACACATATATCTGGGGATGACCAACTAGCTGATGCACTCACTAAACCTTTGCCAAAATCACGTTTCCATTATCTTATCTCCAAAATTGGACTCATAACTAGCCCGTCCATTTTGCAGGAGCATATTAAGGAATGAACTCAAATCTCTCCTCAAATATTCCAAGTGTTTGAAATTGTCAAATCATACCATATTCTCCACGTCAGTTATGGAATATGTATTTCAGTTATTGTAATTAAGTTTTCCATATATTAAGCTTCTCCATGTATTTATATGTTAGACATGTAACAGATCAAATCAATTTAATAAAATATTAAATTCTTTATAGATATATGTACTGAGTTTCATAAGCTAGTGTACACATTTTTGGATGTCATAAAGTATGTATGATATTAAGATTTTCTTCGCTTGACATATCTTTTCATGCTTATATATACAAACAGATTTATATTTCAGCGACGGAATCTTAATTATAAAGCACCGACCAGCAAGAAGCTAGACGAGCAAAGAAAAGAAAGACTACATGAAAAGCATGGGATTTTTTTTCCACTATATCCAAGAACTTTAAACTTGCTTTTCTTACCCGATAAAAAATACATAACATCATCAAACAACCACGAGTTTTTTGGCCGACTCTTCAAGAATACCAAATCATTCTGAAGCTTCCAAATAGCCCCCAAGACACATATATAATCGTATATACAAGTCTTTCTTAGCCACACTTGACGAAGAGTTATCCATCCAATCCATTTATAAGTCTGAAGTAAATCTTAAAATAGATAATTTCACATCGAGCCGTCTTTCAACCAAAACCCAAATGTTATTTACCACGTTACAATCACCAAACACATGAAGAGCATATTCCGTTAAATCATTACTCAAGGGGCATAGAGTATACGGAACAACAATACCTTTGGCCACTAAATTGATGCATTTTCAAAACCATCAAGGAAATAAATATTGTACAATATGTCGTTCACTCACAGAGACAGAATGTTCCCTCACGAAATATGTTTTTCACTCACATCCTTATCTATTATACTTGACTTATTTAACCATCGTGTTCGTGTTGTGTAAGGCCCCGGTCCCGGTTCCCTACCTTAGCGTT
>NW_027499992.1:0-15473 GCF_021521415.1 Bidens hawaiensis | reverse complement strand
TCACATTCCAACCTAAGGCGGAAATGTCGGGGCGTAATCCAATTGCTCACAGCTCGAAGATACTATCATAATACAAAAGTGACAATATCTATTTAATTCTTTTATTTCAAATGTACACACAATATCTAAATACAACAAAGCTATTCAAATAAATAAATATAACAAGTTTAAATCCATGTTTGTCTTTATTAAAACCCTAAGGTCTTTCTAAGTGTCCATACTTCAACTTCAAGCAACCTGCATATGCGTAGAAAACAGAGTTTGTCAACATAAAGTTGAGTGAGAATATCACCAGTTTCGCATGTCAATATAAATAAGCATAACATAGTAAATGCAGTAAATGAATCAAACCATGAGCAAATAAGTTGTCAATTAAACCATTGCCAAGCAAATCGAGCGCTGGTAAATCAACCATGAGCAAATAATAATAAGACCGTTGCCAAGAGAATCGGGTGTTGGTCAATAGCATGAGCACCCAATACATGGGAATATGTTGGACCCCACCGAATATGCGAATGAATGAATATTAACACAAATAAGAATGTAACACGTATATTTGATTAAGTCACACACAATTACACGTATGCTATTGCTTGATATATATATATATATATATACAGTATGAAATACGAATAGGTACGCATATGTTCCCAAAACGTTTAGAAAAACTTGGTAAAATAGGGAAATGATAAACTTACCTTAGATTAATGACAAGCGAATATAAAAACGAATAAGCGAGTCGTCCACTACACGTCAAACGATATAAACAAATCAGAATCAGAAAATTTGAGATACGATAATATAAGTAAAAACGAACTCGTTGCCGCTAGAGTCAACCAAACGGACGTTTAGAATTTAAGTTATGTTATATTTAAGATTTAAGCGAGCTGGTACTCACCAGAATTCGAACAGCGATTCGGAAGTCGGGTTTTGGTCAGTAGCCTTAGAATTTTGTTACGATAATAAAAGTCTTCTGGACCGAACGTTGAATCCGACCAAAAGTATGAGAAAACGTTAAGTCAAACTTGTTGACTGATTTGCTCTTTAACGAGTTTTAAACAAATTGACTAGTCAACACCCTTCAACCACCGAAATTGATTGAAGTTTATTGACTAGGGAATATATATGAACAATTTATATGTTTACAACTTACTCGGAAAGTGAAAGAATCAAGAGATATGACGAGTCAATGATCCACACGCATGCAAAGTCAAACGTTTAAAAGTATGTCTTCAACCAAATAAGCAAAAACCGAGAAGAATGATGATGAACAGAGGGTAGGACGACTGGAGTAGGTTCTCTAGGGTTCATGTAAAGTTGTGGCGGAGATTTATGAGACTTGTTTATATAAGAATAGCCAAAACGAACCATATTTGGAAGATTCACTCGTTTAAGCAAGAATATATGGTTTTAATGAGAATATCTATGAAATAAACCAAAAGATTTGATCTTGGTCTGTAACAAACGAATAGGGAGTTTTATTTTAGTAATATATGTTTACTTGATCCTTAATTCACTCAACCATGCCTAAAATACACGATTTTAATACCAAAAACGAACTAGGAAACGAGATCGGGTAAAAAAATTGTGCAGGTCCTCCATAGCGCCACACGACCAAGTAGGGGTAGCCCGTCGCGCGGCGCCCCGGCCTAGGGTGGGCTGACTTTTGGTTTTTGACGTATATGGTCACTGAAGTTTGATTATGGGTTAACTATTGAACTTTGTTATGAAATAAATAAGAAATGGATATTATATAAAGTATGAGAGGTATAAGTGAACTTAAGAAAACTTAAATACTACAAACATTTGATTTGATTAATAATAATAATAATCCAAAAATGTTCCCGGGTCGAGTTATGAGTAAACGAATACGGGTTTGGAAAATCCGGAATGCTACACAATAATCCTCCACCTAATACAAATGTTGCAACCAATGCAAACAATCCCCTACCAGATACAAATACTATCAACAATAACAATCCCCCTCTGATTACAAATACCATGGGTAATAATAATCATCCACCAAACCCGAACAACGACCGTAACAACCGTGATTCCCCCACGAAGAGAATATTCCATTTAAAACTTTATGGCTTGTAAACCGATAGACTTCAGGGGTACCGAAGTACCAAACGGGTTGATTAAGTGGATTGAAAAGACCGAATCTGTAATTAATATCAACAATTTTCCACCCGAATGCATTGTTAAGTACGTTACCTCTACATTTACTGATCACTCTGATGTGGTGGAATACCAAAGTACAAATCAAAGGATAAGATGCAGTCAATCGTATGACTTGGGGTAGAACTCAAAACACATATGTTGGAACATTTCTGCCCAAAGAACGAAATCTATAGGTTAGAACATGAACTCTGGAGCCTGGAAATGAAAGGAGCAGATCATCTAGGATACACAAACCGCTTCAATTAATTGGCTCGCCTGGTACCTTGGTTAGTAACTCCTGAAGCTAAGCGCGTTGAACGTTAAATTTGGGGTTTAGCCCCAGAAGTGAGGAGTTTTGGTGAATTCTGTTGGTCACACATCTTTTGAGAATGCCGTGACTCAAGCCGGCATTGTAACTTTTGACTTGGTAAGAAGCGGAGTATTGAGAATGGCCGGGGAATCATCGAGTATGAAACGAACAGATTATGGGACAAGATCACAAGGGAGTCAAGCGAGTAAACGTGCACACCCGACAATACAAAATTACGTCATGAACAGTTCTGTGGTGAAACGAGACAGGTATAAGGGACCCTGGCCAAAATGTGATAAATGTAATTTTCATCATGTTGGTGAGTGTAGACCGTTAGTGTGCCAAAAGTGTGGAAGGACTGGGCACAATGGCCCTAATTGCAGATTCGGTATGGAGATTGTAAACTGGCTAACTCAAACCACCCAACCCCGCCGTCAACAACCCATCCAACAAAACCCAGCCCCAGCAACCCGCCGCGCTTGCTATGAATGTGGTAGCACGCAGCAATTTAGAAAGAATTGCCCCAAGTTGAATCAAGCATCGACTTGGGAATTTTGGTGCGCCTAGAGAACGCGCGTTTGTTATTAGGTCAGGAGAAGCACAACAAGACCCGAACGTAGTGACAGGTACATTTGTCGTTTCTGATCATTATGATTCGGTATTATTTGATACGAGTGTCGATAGAAGTTTTGTTTCCACTAGCTTTTTATCCATCTTAGTTAAGCGATTTTGACTGTTATGATAAGAATTGAACTGCGTGTTGTTTGTAGAACCAATAAGGCCACTATCATTATTGTGATTCTGATTAACTTAATTACAGTTCATTTCTTGAATGTTTCTGGGAATTTTGTTTACTTGGTTCTCTAACTGTACCTTCATAGAAGCGATGCTTTCTGCATTCAAAAGCGCCATTGTTTTGAATCCTTCTAATTCTGTTAAGTTCTTGGTTGAAGGTGATTCTAAACGAACCCAGATCTGATCATGTTCTTGTACTCGCTATTGTCTGGTATTGGGTCGTCACCTTTGTTTGAATTGTTATAAGGAATTGATTCAATTTAGGGCTAAATTATACGGAACTAGGTGAAATTGATCGAGCAATTGATCAATTGAAGCTAAATTGAAATGAAACAAAGCGAATTTGGATAGATTTGGATGAAATTAATTGAACGATTAATCAATTTTAGATGAACTGAAACGAAACCAAAGTAAGGGAACAAAGAATTGATAGAATTGGGTCACAAATTATTAAGAATCGGTATCTTTGATACCATTGTTAGCTGTAAATTGAGATAGAATCAAATAGAGAAGAAGATACTGCAATCAATAGCTAATCATCACATTAACCGTTTAGGTAGTTATACATCAACAAGTCTAACAGCCAACAAACTCGATACGCTATCACAACTTGGCACATACAATCACAGAACTATTACACAATTACATTTAGCCCCCCAACTAACATTGATTGACTAACATATTGGGTACGCCATTCTTGACCTACGTGCCAAAACCAACAAGTCCTTTCATTATATTTAATTTTAAGGTTTCAAAACATGGATTGTCATTTGCAATCACTATCTACTTCACATAGGTTTCAAAACAGACTATTATTTTCAAACAGTCTAAAGATTTCTGTTTACAGCTTTGTTGTGTCTACTTCGAGTTCTTTTCTTCTATATATGCATCATTTTGCTGCACTAAATAATTTTATCAACAAAAGAATCATCTCTATAACTTTAAAATAAGGGGGAATTCATATATCCTCTTATTTACTTACCTAATTACATATATACCAAACTCAAAACCTAAATTACGTATATCCTCTTTTATCAATAAAATTACATATATTGACGAATATTCCCTTTAAGGTTATGAAACCTTTGACAACTTATTCATCCCTCGGTTTCCCAGGGGCCGACTTTTCTAACCAGTTAGCCGACGATGCAAAGTTCGGCGATCGACGATTATAACCAGCATATTCAAATGAATCAGAACTATGAAACCTTTGATGACTCCTTCATTCACCCAACGATCGAAACCTTAGATATCGATGTGAGTTTGAAACACCAAATTGCTAGGTTGCTACTGGAATAAGGTGAAATAGTCAAATCTTAGTTGATTAGATTCAAACTATTGAAATAGATCGAGCATCGAGTCATTATTATTATTCGTGAAGTCATGAAGAGGTATTGTTATGATAATATTTTTGTTGAGTACTAATATATTTGAGGAAATTTGCAAACTCAGATTATCATCATCCTGACTTTTCCATGTCCCCATTCATATAATTAGAATTTGGTGTTATAGAAGAATTTTTCATTTTGAGAAGTTAGATATAGTAAATAGTTATTTAACTAGTAATCGTACCCGCGTGTTGCCGCGGGCCTAGTTGTTGGCATGATTTGTTTCTGTTGGACGTGTTCATGTGGTCATTCGTATTATGCAGCAACCATATAATTGGTAACTTAGAAGTTAAGTAGCACGCTTACATGTATAGTTAAGTTCAAATATTACAAAATATCTAACAATATCCGAGATCCCTAAACACATGAAGAAAATGAAACGGAATATATAACGTGACACGTAAGATTAGCGAAATCTGAAACCCCTAGACTCATGAATAAATTGAGGATTACCGTATGCAAGCCTTCGAAGACAACCCATGGATTTGGCAAACTGCATCATTGATTCATCATTAAAGCATCCCAATTCCAACATTCTCAATTCTTAGTCATCTTTCTTGTTGGCGGGTCATCCCTTGGATGGTGTTGATGGTGGAATACACGGAGCTGGAGCGGGTTTTGTTTTCATGGAAGTGGCGGTCCTGCTAATGATTGCTTTGTTCGTATCTACGAAATATAAAGTTATTATAGTAGTATAATTTTACTTTGTATCTTTTATATCTGACTTATTAGGGCTCCAAATTTATGCTTAGTAATGTTTTACCAAGTGTTTTAGCCTTCTGTTGGTTCTGACTTTGACCTTGTAAAGTCTATCAGGTTAACCCAACCCGACCGGCTCGGCCTAATACAACAAAATTGGCTTTAAGAACCAAAGGCAAGACAATGATAAAGAAAGATTTTTTACCCATCTGATCAGCAATAAACAAATAAAATCAAAAACTCTCTTTGACTTTTGAAAAAGATAAACCTTTTTGTTTTTGCAATCGTCCATCAAAACGGTTTTTTGACCCATCTAAGGATTAAAAAACAAATGAAATCCAAAACTTTTTTGACTTCTGAAAATCAAAAACTTTCTTGAAAACAGAAGAAAGGTTGTCAAACCGAGTCGAGCGAGATTGGGTAACGGACGTGTAGATCGGGTAATCTGTCTGGTCAAACCATTTAACCAGCTATTGCGAGAGTGTGGTAACCCACTTGAAAACATGCAGGCTGCAACTAAAATAATAAACAGAACCCCTTATTTCTGTTTTCAGTAGTAACCCGTAGAACAAAGAGAACTAAACAAAATGATCATACAACATAACATGAATGACACATTTTAAGTGCTATTTCATCATGAATGAATTAATGCAATACAAAGAGACATGTTTGACTTTAGATGGTCAAATCAAGCTATCTAAGATTAGCATATTTTTGTATAGCAAAGAATAACCATATTTCATTATAGCAAAGCACTTCTGTGTGGCCTAAAGTAACCGAACTACAGCCCATTTGTCTGGTGCAACCCAGTATGTGAACCAACCAGCGTCCACATTGAACCAAGACCCATTCGGTTCGAACACAATCCAGATTGGTTCCATTCCATGAGTAAACCCCACTAATTTAAAGTTTAGTTTTGAATCAGCAATTTGAAGTCACAATAATCAGGTAATCACTCTCAATAAGTGTGTAATCATATTAGTAATTGGTTTTTATTCTTTTCAAGGGACTGCAAGTATGCAATCTTCATTTCAAAAAACTTCATACGTTTATATAGACATAGAATACCTCCACTCCATCTTGAAAATTAAAATTGTTTCAAACGAATTACTACTAACAACTTCAATCATATGTTTCCTCTAATTAGTTACTATACCAAGCCCTAAATTCATAAAGCCAACATTATCTAATCCTGAGTTTAAAATTAGAGTAACTAAACAACACACACCTGGGGAAGCATATATAATAAATTGCACAATTCTTATATTAAATTGCACAATTAACATCGTTAAAATTCAGCTCATAACAACTCAACGTGATCTCTAGGTAACGTTTGCTCTAATCAAACTTCAAATCCACAACAAACAAATGAATATTAGATGCATAAATCGTGATGCGTAAACAGTTAATAATTTGTAAAATTCAAATTAACGCTAGTACAGTAAGTGAGAAATAAAAAATTAGGGCTTACTTGGAGATGGTATAGTTTCTTTATGGACTTGCAAGCAATGTTTTCAGACCCGGCCCGGATGTCGACCCGGACGCCTAATCGGGTCAAAGGTCGGACCGACCCGGAAGGGCGGACCGATGTTTGTCCAGGATATCGTCTATATATATAACAAAACTAATACAATTAATAGTATTAAATATATAATAAATTAAAAATAGGATGTTAAGTTACGTTATTTATTTAAATTATAAATAATAAATAAAATTGAAATATACCTACAAGCTATATAAGTAAAAATACAATTTGGTGTTGACCTAGATCTAAAATTGAGCCGTCATCTCTTCTTCTTCTTCTTCTTCTTCTTCGTCCCTTCTAATTATTTCACCCTAACTTCATCTCATCTTACACCTCAGGTAAGTTTTTGACTGAATCGTCTCCCCATCTTCATCTTCGTCTCCTTCGCACCCCTGTAACCTTTTCTATTCGCAATCCCACTTATTTTCAGAGTCGCTGGATGTTATACGACCGGAATTGCCGCCTGAAAATGTTAGATTTTATACATTTACCAGTTCACCCCGCGGTTCACCTGGTCCGGCCCGACCGGAAACCGCAAGAACCGGCCGGGTTTTTAGAAAACGGCTAAATACCCTGAATCGGACCGGTGTTGGTAGCGGGTCCCGGTCCGACCGGTCGGTCCGGTCCGGGTTTCAAAACACTACCTGCAAGACATCGATCTCTTTTTCTCTCAGCGGTGTGGAATCGATTAACAGTGGACACCTGGACCAATTCAGAGGTGTCGATTGGGGTTGGATGACGGTGGCTCTCGGAATCTCTCTGTCGAATTTCTCTCTCTCTCTCTCATCTCCTTGGTTTACCACTTTCTCACTCTATTCTGTTATTGGCACATGGGTTGCACATGAAATACAGCTTCAAATATATGTACGAATAACTTAACAATTTGTACATAGTAGCTACAGTAATTTATGTGAGATACCATAATCTTGCCTTTTAATTATATATATAATTAGTTAACTAGGATTTACGACCTCACGCTTCGTGGCGGGACCGTTAAAATCGAACAAAAAAAGATAAGTAAACATTAAGCCATAAACTCGCTGCAAGTTGACGCCAAATCAGTTTGTATCAAGTTACAACGTTGAAACTAAATAAAAGAAATAAACCCGTCAATTCTAAAATACAATAAATTGTCACATGTAGAACCAAAAAAACCAGCATGTTACAGCTGCGAACCAACAAAATTCGGTTAGTACCAACGGTACCAATACAAATTCGTAAACATATATTAGTTAGGCCAAATAAAATATTTTAAAGGCAAGGCATCAAAAGTTGAAATGCGGATATAAAACCGTGCGACGATGCGATATTTTTAAATCATGAAAAAAGTTTTAGTCATTGTAAAGACACACTATAAAAAAATATAAAAGCAAAGTTTAAGAAAATCGTTTAAGCAACAAATAAAATATGTAAAGCCGACACTTGCCGAAGTTTAGTGTTTAAAAGTATAGTTTGTTTAATATGTTAATTAGTTGAAAAAAAAAGTAATATAAAGAAAATAAAAACCATTATTTTTAATTATGGAATTATGACTAGTGATTTAGTGGTTATAATAATTAATAAAATATTAAAATAGTAAATAGTAAATTGAATAGTAACTTAGTGAGGAGGATTCAATCTCCTTTTTAATATATATATATATATATATATATATATATATTAATTTTAATAAAATTGAAAGATATGTAATATATGTGTTTAAGGAGAAATATGTAATTGATTTTTAAGGATGGGCAAATATGTAACCCAACCTATCTCACATCCTCATCTCAATAATTAAATTAAAATACACTATATTTCTCTCTCATATTCAATTAAATAATGTTTTTATATACTTTTATCATTATATTTTTCTCTCTTTTTTACTCACAACCAATTCAACAAATATTAAAAAATAAATAGGGTCAAACAAAGTTTTCTCAAATTTACAAAAAATCACTAACTTTTATCTCTCCATCCTATAATTTACATTTACAACCACTCACAACCCTAACCAATAATTTATAAACTTCGCTCACATAATTTTTAGGGATATGATGAGAATGCTATTAGGATCTTAAAAATTGGATATATGTAAATGCCTCCAAAATCTTAAAATAAAAGTATTATTATATGTTTGTATGACTTAGAAAGAGGTTATATGTAAATGCCCAAAAATCTTAAAATAAAAGTATTATGATTTGATTGTATGAACGATTAAATATGTTTGTTAAAACTTCAAAAAAAGAAAAAAAGAAAGAAATTTATATGGTTTTTTATTTTTTTTTTCATATAATTCTACACCTATTTGAAACTATGTTTCATCTTGACATTGTTAAATAATATTAATTCAATTTTTTTTTTTCAAATTCCGCTTATAATTTGCGTTTGTTTCGATTGAAATCCCAAAAATGAACGAAATAATTCGAGCAGGATTCCTTTATCCTTTAATTATTCACTTTTTTTTAATTGTGCTTCTTCTTGAAGTTGTATATTTTTTATTTACTTGTTCAACTGGAACATGACTAGATCTATGCAGTTAATGCGGAAAAATATCGGATATCGGTTAAGGACCGATATCTGAGATATTGGTTTTCACAGTGATATATCGGTGAGATATCGGTAATTTTTATATATATATATAGAATGTTATTTTTATATCTTTTATGTAAAATTTTATAAGTTTAAGAACAAAATGTAAACTAGTGAAGATAAAGGGAGCTACTTGTTTAAATATATACATTAATTTTTACATTTTCTTGTCAAAATTTATAGATTTTAGGTATTAAATGTAAACTAGTGAAAAATAGAGGGTTAAATGACAAAATACCAAAACTTTATTTAACCTAAAACCTCAAAAACGCATGTTGTCTTCTTCCTTACTTCCCAATGCCGCCGCTGTCTTCTTTCTTTTTGGTTTCCGGCATAAAACTCACCGGAATTTACAGTCGGAGTACTTAATTAGATCGATAGGTGGTTGCCAAGTACGTTTGAAGCAACCAGGTAACTGAATTTTGAAAGTTTTTTCAGGTTCTGTATATAAAAATTGCCAAATCGAGAAAATCGGTGATATAACTGATATTACTGAAGCAAAAATATCAGCTATATATCAGTCATTATCGCCGATAATATCGGGACCGATATTATGACCGATATTTTGGACCGATATTTTTTAGAACTCCGATAACCGATATATTGGCAATATATCACCGATATATCGCCGATATTAACTGCATAGGACTAGATACCATAGAAGTTTGTATTATTTGTTATTAGGTCGTGTAAATGATATATTGAAACAAGTCAACTTAAAATTACAGATAACATAGCTTGGATATAACGTTTAGAATTCTTTTTCAAAAGGCGTTAATCAACATATTAAGATTGTTTGCATTCATAATCTTCCTTTATAATTATCTGGATTAATACCGTGCAATCACGGGTTCTAAGGCGTGTGTGTATGTATATACAGGGGAGGGATATATTGAGAACCTTGTTGAGTTTTAAGAACTTAAGAACTCCATTCTTGAGCACACATTTAATTAAATAGATTAGATTATATGGTTGAGATTAGGGGTATGTTTGGTTGGAGATAATGGAATGATAAGGGAATGGAATGGGAGAAGGAATGGAATGGACTATGAAATGAAATGATCATTACATTCCTTTGTTTTGTTTGGTTAACATATAAGAATAAAATGAATTATTACTTTATGTTGTTTGGTATCAAAAAAAAATTGTATGAATGAAATAGAAATAATAAAAACACTTCTATCTCAAAACACTTTTATAAAAATTACAAAAAAAAAACACCTAAAATGGAGATAGTGGTAGCTCTGACAACGAAAATGGTGGTAGTGGTGGTCAGGCGACAGGGGTGGCGGTGGTAGAATTGGTAGTGATGGCAATGGTAGTATGGTATGGTGGTGGTGGTGGTCAGGCAACGACATTGGTGGTGGCGGTGATGGTTAGGCAGCGGCGGTGACAATGGTTTTGATGGTTACGACGACGTTGTTGGCAGCGGCGGTGACGGTGGTAACGCTGGTGGTAAGGTGGTGGTGGCGGTGACGGTGACGGTGGTGGCGGCGGAGGTAGTGGTGGTGGCGATGGTAGTTGTGGTGGTTGTTGTTAGGAGGTGGTGTTGTTGACAAAATAGGGTGAAGGAGGAATGGATTGAAAAAAAAGAAGGGTGGTGGATAGGAATGGTTTTGTTGGAATGAGATTCCATGTGTAATGGATAATTCCATTCCCTTAAGCAACCAAACACCACTTTTTTCATTCCCACACAATGAATCATTACATAAGAGGGAGAATAAAGATGTACAGTGATTACACTAATTTTTACGTCCGTTACACATATGTAATAAGTCGACTTGGTGCATAAAAAATTATGTAATTTTTTTACGTATATGTCACCTACATATATTACACATGTGTAAAAAAAATTCAAAAAAAAATTTGTTACGTTGAGTTCTTTCACGTTCTTAAAAATCAAAGTGGTTAAAATTTGAAATCTCCCATATATATATATAGGATCAGGATCATGTGAGAACTTTTTGGGAATTGAGAATTGTGATAACCATTTTGGAACATAAAAAAACCCAAAAATAAAAAAATAATCATAAAACAAAAAAAAAACACAAAAATGAAAACAATAAAAAAACCAAAATTCTTATTTATCATCCCGGTTTCTTAAAAAATGAAAAAAAAAATTCTCGGTATAGCTAAGTTATACATATATGTATAATATATACATATATGTACACATGTGTTTTTTTATACAAATATGTATAATTTAAGATAAATGATAATGTACATATGTATACATTACGTAAAGTAGAGATTAAATGAAAGTATACATATGTGTATAGGTATAGTATGAAATAAAAAAAACGAAAAAAAAAATCTCGGTTTAGCTAAATTATACATATATGTATAATATGTACATATATGTACACATATGTTTTTTTATACACATATGTATAATTTAAGGTGAATGATGATGTACATATGTGTACATTACGTAAACTAGAGATTAAATGAAAGTATACATATGCGTATAAGTATAATACGAATAAAAAAATCGGTTTTTTTAATGAAACCGGAATGAAATATAATTTTTAAAATTTTTGATTTTTTTTTTGTTTTGTTTTATAATTTTTTAAATATTTTTTTAGAGATTTTTTTAGTGGTCCAAAATGGTTCTCAATTTGCCAATGGTTCTCTTAGGATCCTTACTCTCTCTCTCTCTCTCTATATATATATATATATATGGTTAGTTTCAATTAAGAACTCAGAAAAAGTTAAGAACTTTTAGAAACTCTTAAAAACCAAATATTTTTTTAATTTTTTTATATAATAGCATTATTTGAGAGTAGTTTTATCATATTTGATATATAAATTTTTGATTTACATATATAAATCACAAGTTTACATATATGTAAAGTTTATGTAATAACAAAATTCCATATGTGTAAAAGAAAATTAGATATGTGTAAAAACTAATTTTTATAATTGTAATCATATATATAAATATAAAAAGTGATAAAACTACACTCAAATGATATTAACATACAAAAATTTTTATTAAAATGTTAGTTATTATGAGTTTCTTAAAGTTCTTAAATAATTTAAGAGTTTTTAATGATACTCATTCTATATATATAGGGAGGGTTATCCTAATGTAGTTTATAGGAAGACTAGGATTAAATCATGGCCTTTAGATCATGTTAATCAATTGTTGAGATTTAAAATTACCAAAACCGACGTAGTTTCCTAGAATTACTCTTTTACCATTGTAGCCGACATAGTTTCCTATAATTGTTCTTCCACCATATGTTGTATTGCCACATGTCAAAAATATATCGGTTCTTACCATTCCTAGAAAACTCTTTATTTTTATTTAAACCTTTCTATATATATACACACACACACACTAGGTGGGCGCCCGCGTGATGCGGCGGGTATTTGAAAACATGTCTTGGTAATCAGGTAACAATTATGAGTGTTCATGGTATGGTTTAAAATCTTGAAACCGTGGTTGTATTTTGGTTTCACATTTGGTTTTTATCATTTACTTTCAGTCGGTTGATCGATTCCAAAATTTTCAAAATGTAGTGAATGGTTTAGTTTGCGGTTTATAATGAAAACCGCCCATATGAAACCAGACCATACCGTAAATGTTTAATGCATTTTAATCTTTTTGATTGTTTAGTATTAGATATGTTTTGTTACACACACACACACACACACACACACATATATATACATGCTAAGAATCCTAAAAGAACTTTTTGAAATTGAGTTATTTGAGAACCATTTTTTGCCACAAAAAAAAACCCTTTAAAAATTTAAAAAAAAAATTATAAAACGAAAAAAAGGAAAGTTTTAAAAAAGTAAAAAAGCCAAAAAATTTTATTTTTCATACAGCTTTCATCAAAAGAAAAAAACCATAACTATACACATATGTATATTTTTATATAATCTCGATTTACTTAATGTAAACATATATACATTATCATTTATCTTAGTTGTACATATGTGTATAAAAAATAACATGTATAAAATAAAAAAATACATATTATACATATATGTATAATTTTGATAAACCGATATTTTTTTAATTTTTTATGAAACCGGGATGAAATAATTTTTTTTTTGTTTTTTTTACTTTTTTTTGTATTCGCATTTTTTTTTGTTTTATAATTTTTTTTTATTTTTCTTAAAAAGAGTTTTTTTTTGTGGTCCAAAATGGTTCTCAAAGTTACCAATTTCAAAATGGTTCTCACATGATCCCAATCCTATATATATATATATATATATATATATTAGATATAGTTAACGTATGTCGGGTTTGGAGTATCGGGCTATCCTTAAGTACCGGTTAATGATCCCTATGTTCCCGACGGATGAACCTTGCCAAATTTGTCGTAAGGTCTGTTTGGATTCTTTTGGTGACCATGCGGTGCATTGCAAAGAATTGCCTGGCTTTAAATACAGACATGATCTGGTTAGGGATGTTCTGTGTGATGTTCTTAAACGGGCAGGGATTTCTGCTAAAAAGGAGGCCCCTGTTAACTTTCTCACGGATCCTATTGAAGGGAGGTCTACTTTACGACCAGCTGATATTCTTGTGTTCGGGTGGGCAGGGGGGAAACACGCCTGTGTGGATCTTACAGGAGTGTCTCCTCTTGTTGGGCTTAGGGACCGTGGGTTTGTTGTGGGTCAGGCTGCGTTGAAGGCTGAATCGGGCAAATTTGTTAAACACGAGAAAGCTTGTTTAGATAATCAACATGTCTTTCTACCATTTGCCTTTGATACATTTGGTTTTCTGGCTCCAGAGGCTGTGAAATTTTTGAGTAGGGTTCAGCGCGTCGTACACGGAACCTCTTCAGCTTCTAGGTCCCAAAGCTTCGTTTTTAGCAGGATTGGCTTTGCTGTTCAAAAGGGGGTTGCGGCGCAACTTGTTGCCCGTTTGCCTGCCACTTTATTGTAATCGTTTTATAGTAAATTATATAAAAATTCAAATAAAACTTGAATAGAGTCTTTTTTAATACAAGTAAACTTGACTATTACATCTTTAAATTAACCCAATTCTGATATATTTTTTTATAATAAATATTCTTATTGCGTCTTTCATTAAAGTTTACCATTTATGTGACAAACATTTTTAATATTCATATTATGATCCTATTATGTATCATATTTTGTTAGTATTTAGTTATAATTGATGGTTCAATTAAATTATAATTATCTTAAACTAAATTTACTCTTGAAGCTTAAACAGTGAAAACAAACCAGAACCAAATCGTCAGTAATGGTTTAGTTTCAATTTTCAATTGTTCAGTTTTAATTTGCCACAATAAAAAATTCGTTACTAATGGTTGAGCTCGTATGTTTAACTTAAAAATATCAAAAATGGCATTGAACACCCTATGTAGCATATCAATTTATTTTTAATTGAAAAAACTATAATAATATCATACTCAAATTAAAGAGCATAAAAATCTCGTTTTTATGGTGCAATTTTTGTACAAAAATACTAACGTATGATAAAGTTATATTCTTTTAAAAGTCTTACAGGGTGGTTGGTTTGAAATTGAAATAAAAAATATAATATGGTTAAAGATGAGGGGGTAAAATTGTAAGTTGTTTGAATTGTGTTTAAAATACAAGTTTACCCCCTTTTACACATGTACATTATGTATTAAAACGTGTAACACTCTTAAAATCAAGTGTCTTAATTTGCCCTTGTCTCATTCATTACATATATATATATATACATATATATATATAGGAGAGAGATATTTTGAGAATCTTGTTGAGTTTTAAGAGCTTAAGAACTCCATTCTTAGCAACACATTTAATTAAATAGATTAGATTATGTTGTTGAGATTAAATGTGATTAAAGAATTAAAGCGTGAGAGAGAATAAAAATGTAAGTGATTACACTAATTTTTACGTCCATTGCACCTATGTAAAAAGTCGACTCGGTGCGTAAAAAATTTTGTAACTTTTTTTTTACGTATATGTAACCTACATATATTATGCATGTGTAAAGAAATTCAAAAGAAAAATTGTTATGTTGAGTTCTTTCGAGCTTTTAAAATTCAAA
>NW_027499991.1:0-49345 GCF_021521415.1 Bidens hawaiensis | reverse complement strand
AGAAACAACTCCACAGACTGTCATAATCAAATATCCACGAATCGTCCATACGTTGAGTTGGAGTAGCATAACATTGACAGTCAACTTGTTGCACTTGCATAATCCGGTTAATGCTAGGTAAGAATACTCGTCGTAATGGACTAGCATAACCAAGAAAGAATCCCTCCACGGACTTAACACCAAATTTACCATCTGGATCAAGAACGGTACATTGTGATCCAAACAGTTCAAGCCATTTCAAGTTCGGTTTTCGCCGATTAAGCAGCTTGAAACAAGTTTTTCCGTATTTCTTTATCGTTAGGATGCGGTTGAGTGTGTAACAAACCGAGGCAACCGCTTCTAACCAAATACTAACGGGTAGTTTTGAGTCAGCCAACATAGCCCTTGCCATCTCAATCAATGTCCTATTCTTTCGTTCGGAGACCCCATTCTGTTGTGGAGTGTAGGGTGCACTGAATTCATGATAAATTCCATGCTTATCACAGTACTGAATCATTCGGTTGTTTCTGAATTCGGTACCATTGTCGCTTCTAATTCTCCTTATTGGCAGATTATATAACGTCTCAAGTTTCTTGAATAGTATCATTAAGTTGCCGAAGGTTTCATCTTTCGACTCAAGAAACATCACCCATGAGAGGTGTGAGTAATCATCAGTAACCACCAACCAATAGAGTTCGCCAGTATACCTTTGACATTCATGGGTCTGAATAAATACATGTGGAGCCTCTCGAAAAGTAAGCTAATTGAGTTGAGTGACTTCGTCGGGTGAGACTTCTTCTTTTGTTTCCCTTTCTTACAACTCAAACAATCGGTACTCAAGTGAAACCCTTTGATGTTCACTCCTTAAACATGTTGGTTGTGAACTTGATATTTCGTCTTACGAATATTGATGTGACCCATCCGTCGATGCCACGACACAGATTTGTTTTTTGATGTCTTGGTGACAAAGCACTAAACAGTGCCCTAAGTAGTTTATGCCACACCCATATTTAAAACATATAAATCGTTCTCCTGTGGTGCCTTCGTCAGTACCCATTTATCCGGTATCTTGAACCCTGGCTTCAGAATCATACATTCTTGATCGGTAAAGTGAGTTGAAAAGCCTTTGTCACAGATTTTTGAAATACTCAACAAATTGTTCTCCAAATCACAGATGTAGTTCACCTTGTCAAACATCACCTTCCCATTTGACAAAGTGCCGTCACCTACTATCTGACCACCTTCGTTTTCCACAAATCCCACATAACCTCCCTGAATTAATTTGATATCCTGCAGTAAATGGAGAGTTCCCTTGATGTGTTGAAAGGCTCCATTATCCATAATCCAACATGAGTCATTAGATCTTGGAAACCCTGTACAAATTATGCGGTTAGTGAAACAAGGAAACCCAAGCCTTCCTGGTCTTTGGTTGTTTCATATTTCCATATAAGCTATAAAGCGGAAACATATAGCGAAGGAATTAAACACATATCAACTCAAAGTAATAATAACGCTTAATGTCAGAGAGTACAAGTGATTACAGCAATTGTCAAAAGTCTTCTTCTAAAAGGTTACAAAATATGACAATGTTTCACCTTTTCATACAACTTGGCCTATGGGCGTATAAGTCTACAGCGTATAAGACTTATACAGCTTTAACAGACTATTATTACAACATAAGCTCGTTTAACCCTGCAAGACCTAGCATTAAATGTTTTGCACTAACAAACATTGAGTCTAAGGTGAAACCTAAAGGAGCTGATTCTGCAAAGCCAAGTGGGTCACAAGTAATGATAGCACAAAAAGGTATTGATTGTTCTTAAAGGTTGTTTGGTAATGTATCTACTGAAGTGTAGCAAGCTAATATGGTTGTGATCAGTAAGTAGGAAGAGTGTGTGGTACTAACGATGAGACTCTGAATGAAGATAGTGCTGAGTCAAAGACGGACTCAGATGTCAAGTGTTGATAATCTAGGCACATAAGCTTGCATAGCCAAAACTGAGGAGGTTAGTTCTAACTCTTCTAAATGTATTTCTATTAAAACTGATAATTCGAATTCATATTTTGTTGTTGAAACTTAGAAAATCGGGTATTCCCATTGTGGTGAATATAAGTCTAAACTTGAATTAATTCGTCACCACAACGAGCAATGTATGTGATTTGACTATCATTCGTGATAACAACCGGCAAGTTGTTGAAATTGATAAAAAAAAATCTAAAGATAATATTGATGCCTTATGTGTCAATATGTGATTTTCAAAATAAAAACCTATAGTTGATTTATGCCGAAAGTAACAAGAGGTTCAGCCCAAGACTAATGCGTGGGCTGCCTTTTTGAACTAATCATTTACTTGTCTATACAGAGTTCGTCCAAGACTATTTCATGAGACAAATGGATTATGGATAGTGGATGTTCTCGGCACTTAACAAGCAATACTAATCTCCCTACAAATGTGAAAAATATTCAAGGGGCTTATGTTGCATTTGCGGGTAATAAAGGTGGTTTGATTACTATAGAGTTGATGTCGAATGGTCAAATTACATTCGAGAAGGTTAATTGTTGTGACAAGGTGGATCATAATCTGTTGAGTGTTTCACAGATCTATGACAAAAAGTATACCACCTTGTTCACAAATAAAGAATGTGTGATTCTCAAATCAGGATTTTTTTATTCCCGAAGACATGGTTGTCATGGGATCACCTTGATCGAATGATATTTATGTGCTTAACATGGCTTCAACAACTACTTCCTCATCAACAACTATAACATCCTACTAATGAAAATAATAAATAAAAGAATTTGGTTTACTTTTTTTTTGGGTAAAGGGATTCACCCTGTTAAATGCATTCCACACAACCAAAAAAGTACAAGTAATATGACAGAGTGCCATATTAGTTCTCATGTATGACATGCCATACAAGAGTAAACAAAACCAAAACCACCAAACATTGGTAAACACAGCTAAAGCTTACACAAGAACCAAGTAAATAAACAAAACAAAAACAAATCAACCATTATCATCAATTTGGTGGGAAACTCCCCGCGGAAAGTGCCAATCCTCGAGAACCCGATTAACCAGTTCAGAATTCTTGAACTTTAGAGTCATAAGCTTTAGGCGCGTACCCCTAATGATCTCGTCCGCAACAATCTTAGGAGTCTTCAAAGAGTTCTTGAAAAGCCGGTTATTTCGCTCCTTCCAAATAACGTAAACCGAAGCCCCAAATAACAGCCGATTAACAACATTATCAATAGAACTGACATTCCAAAATGAGACACATATTGAAGAATATTCGCCCAACCATTCCTGCATCCCTGAAACTTCCCTTTCATTTTTACAATACTCCAAACCTCAGAAGAGAACTTACACTCAAAGAAGAGATGATTACGAGAATCCGGCTATCCATTACAAAGAAGGCAGCAATACAAGTTATGATTTGGATACCCACCAATTTTCCACCCCATAATACGATTCTGTGTGCTCAACCTATCATGAAGCACAGTCCACAACATAAAGGAGTGTTTTGGAACACATTGAGAGAACCAAACAACATGCACCCAAGACACCTTATCAGCCGGTCTCCGAAGAAGATGCCATATTCCAGAAGCCGAGAAATTCATTGAAGTCCTATTCTCATCCATTACCACGATCTTGTCCCTCTTATCCGGACAAATACTGACCTCTTTTAAGTTCGAAAGAATTGGATATCTCAAAATAAGGCTAAATAATTGTGTGTTATCATTTAAATTGAATTTGGTTTACTTAATTGTGTGTTATCATTTAAATAAGGCTAAATAATGATAAAAGAGCGTGGGCTTGGAAAATAAATTATGGAATAAGGAATGGTGATGGCCTTAGCTCCATGGTTTTAGGGTTATTTAAATGCCTCTCAACCTCCCTAAAACCCGAAACCCTCATTTCATCCCGAATCCAGATCTGAGCAAGAAAGATGGTTGTTTGCAACTAGTTTCCATACACAAACAAGAATCGTAACCAGATCCAAGACCAGATTTGCATCTAGGCTCGAACCCGAACCAGAAAAACGTACGTTTTAGTTAATATGTTAAGTATCTTATGTTGGATCGCTATGAAACTTGGTTAGATAGTGAATCGGACCTTAGAGTGTAGGAAAAAACATTAACTTGATCATAAACATGTTGTTTGGAGACGAACGGGTGGCGTTCGTTCTGTGTAAAAATGAGTAGATAAGGTTGTTAAGGCCGCAACTCGTTAAAAAGAACTTGTTTATGATCAAGTTTACGTTTTTCCTACATTCTAAAGTCCAGTTCACTATCTGACAAAATGAGTATATAAGATTCATGTGAGTTTCTAGCCCCTTTATGTGTTATGATTTTTGGGGCTGTATGCATACTCCTATGTGGTTAGCTAATACACTTTCCTTAAGTAGTAAGTGTATAGAAAAATATTAAGAGTATGTATGTAATTATATGAATAATGATATAAAGAAATGTATGTATGGTTGTATGGATGTATGGATGGTAGGGTAAAGACCCTAATAGTATATGAGATGGTAGGGACAAGACCCAAGTAATATCGGATATAGAAGGGACCATACCCTAATAATATCCGATATAGAAGGGACCAGACCCTAATAATATTTGAGAAAGAAGAGAGCAGACCCTAATAATATCTGATATAGAAGGGACCAGACCCTAATAATATTTGAGAAAGAAGGGACCAGACCCTAATAATATATGAGATGGTATGTACTGAGTAGGTTAAAAGATGAAAGTATGAAACAATGGAAGTATAAAAGTATGAATGTATGTTAGTATATATGAAAGGAAGGTAAATAGGTTATGCATATAATATGCATCTTCAGATATTTATATGTAAGTATGTGTGTGTAATGTATGTTTTGTAATTAACTAGAACTCACTCAACGTACTTGACTTTTACTATGCACATAGGCAAATAGGTTAATGCAGTTGGCTTGAGGGAGATGCATGACATGAACTGAAGAGGTTGGCATCTAAGAAAAGGAATGTTATGATATTTCTTTATTTTTGTATGATTTGTTAAGACAAGTGAAGTTTATTAGGACAAGATTTGAAGGTTATGTCATATATGGTTGACTTTTACTTAATCCTTTCTCATTGCAGTCTCTGATGAATGGTGTCTAATTGTAATATGTTTTGTGTTTGAGTGTTGCACAGGGTTTCGGGTTTCTAATAATGAATATTCAGAAGTATTATCAATGAGTATTGGCGTGTTTAGAAAATTCAGATCATAATCCAATAGTAGATTTTGAATCCAGAGGATTTGTGCACAACAGGCAGATGCAGTTGAAATGGACACTATTGTTTGCTTCTTGCATTGCTATGACACTAGCATGTTTCCAAAGAGCTGACAACCACCAGAAGTAGACTTCCTGCTCATATTACATCCATCATAATCACTATATGTGTATGCAAGTAGATCAAATGATTTATTCTTTGGATACCAAATACCCAAGTCTGGTTTTCCCTTATGGTATCTAAAGATCCTTTTGACAGCCATCATGTGTGAAACCTTGGGATTGGCTTGAAATCTTGCGCAAACATACACAACAAACATGATATATAGTCTTGAAGAAGTTAGGTACATCAATGATCTAATCTTGGATTTGTATTCAAGTTGGTCTATAGGCTCTCCCTTTTCATCTACAACCATTGTCTCATGTGTCACACCCTAACCTATGGAGGAAATGTTGGGGCACGAGCTTTGGTTCACAGCTCACAAGGTACGATCATGCATAATATGTGACAATATCTAATTAATTTATTTAAAATTTAAGTACAACAATTGAAAGAAATCACAAAACTAAATCAAATAATCTAGTATAAGTTTTAATCCTAAAGGTCATCTCTATGTGATATTCATCTTGATAGCAATCCAATTGATAACCTGCAAATGCGTACAAAATATTTTTGTCAACAACACATGTTGAGTGAGTAGATCGCCAGTTTTTTATTACAATATAATAATATATAAATATAGACAAAAACGGTTATCTGTGGGTATAAAAAATCAAATCATTTAGCACACAATGAGTGTCGGAAAACCATTGCCATGCGAATCGAACGTTGGCTACTACGAAGATCATATGATCATACTATAATGTGATTATGATGGACCTCTTCGAATGCGATTAGATAAACAAATAAACATGTTAAAAAATAGCAAATAGTCATTCAATTGATACACACACAAATATCACAGTTTGCTAATGAGTATATGATAAAGTATGTAAGTCATTACCAGGTACACATAAGTCTCCAAAACGTTTGAAAACAAGTAAGGATGTGAGAATGTTAAACCTTTCAGGATTTACCGTCAAGGATTCCTAGTTAAATAATATAATATTTAAGTTAATTATAAATGATGTAACACGTATAATGAATTTAGGATTTCGATGTGATTTGAGTTATGTTTATGATTAGTATGTTATTGATTGAACGGTTGTTCTCTACTATTATTGTTATACACCATTTATTTATAAGATTATTAACTTTATTATTTATAAAATATTAGTTATACTTGATATAATATACAATTTATAAATAAAATATGAGATATAAATATAACGCACTTATATAAATATTTAAATAAATATGTATTTCGGAATCTTTAACAAAAATGTAATGATAAAAGTTATTTAACATGTTTAATAATACAAATATATATATATATATATATATATATCTCTTGCGAGAAGTGATATTACATCTAGAAGTGCGAGAAGTGAAGGTGTAACTCCATTAATCCCTAATTTCACTCCCTTTCTTATGATGTTACCTACATGTATGTAGGTTGGTCATATTTTTGTCTTAGCTACACACATTCAAACCTACCTACACACATACAAACGTACCGAGCCACATTCAAACCTACATATCTACACACATACAAACATACATACACATATACAAAAATATGTACCTACACACGTACATACGCACCTACATAATAAGAAAGGGGGTGAATTTTTTTTTGGGTAAAGGGTTCTACCCGGTTAAATTCATTCCACACAACCAACAAAGAACAAGTAATATGACAAAGTGCCATATTAGTTCTCATGTATGACATGCCATACAAGAGTAAACAAAACCAAAACCACCAAACAATGGTAAACACTGCTAAAGCCTACACAAGAACCAAAAAAACAAACATAACAAAAACAAATCAACCATTATCATCAATTTGGTGTGAAACTCCTCTCGGAAAGTGCCAATCTTCAAGAACCCGATTGACCCGTTCAGAATTTTTGAACTTTAGAGTCATTAGCTTTAGGCGAGTACCCTTAATGATTTCATCAGCAACAATCTTTGGAGTCTTCAAAGAGTTCCTGAAAAGCCTGTTATTTCGTTCCTTCCAAATTACGTAAACCGAAGCCCCAAGTAACAGCCGATTAATAACATTATCAATAGAGTTGGACAAACCAAATTGAGACACATATTGCAGAATATTCACCCAACCATTCATGCACCCCTGAAACTTACCTTTCATTTTGACAATACTCCAAACCTCAGAAGAGAACTTACACTCAAAGAAGAGATGATTACGAGAATCCGGCTCTCCATTACATAAAAGGCAACAATACAGGTTATGATTTGGTACCCACCAATATTCCACCCCATTATACGATTCTGCGTGCTCAACATATCATGAAGCACAATCCACAACATAATGGAGTGTTTTGGAACACATTGAGAGAACCAAACAACATGCATCCAAGAAACCTTATCAGCCGGTATTCGAAGAAGTTGCCATATTCCTGAAGCCGAGAAATTCATTGAAGTCCCATTCTCATCCATTACCACGATCTTGTCCCTCTTTTCCGGATAAATACTCACCCCCTTTAAGTTCGAAAGAATTGGGAATCTCGAAATCCAATCAGGCGGCCATCCCCAGTTATTATGAAGAACAACATCACTGACACAGGTTTCTAAAGTCAACCCAGCCCCATGTATAGCTCTCGGGTTAATATAATTACTTAAAGGACATAAATCATCCCATTTATCATACCAAGCTGAAGTAGATCTACCATTACCGATTTCATGCCATATAAAATGTCTAATACGGGGACGAAACTGAAGAATCTTCCTCCACCCCCAAGTACAAGAGTTAGGAATCTGCAAGCTCCAAAAATTTCGCCCCTTCATTTTATACTCATGCATCCATTTAACCCACAACGACTTACGATCATTGATTAAACTCCAAATATGATAAACCAGAAGAGAGTTATTGACCTCCCGGATACGCCGGATACCCAAACCACCTTCACTTTTCTGCTGACAAACAATATCCCAAGAAACTTTATGCTTTCCCTTTTTGTGTCCAAATTCCCAAAGGAAATTTTTAATCCGTTTTTCAAGATCAGCAATAAGTCTAGAAGGAAGTGAGAAAACAGCAGACCAGTAAATATATAAGGACGACAGAACAGACCTAACCAGCTGAAGTTTACCCGCAAAAGATAAAGTTTTATTCTTCCAATCTCCAATCCGATTATCCATACGATCCAGCAACCTCTTACAATCACGGTAATTTAGCCTCGTAGAAATAAGAGGAACTCCCAAGTATTTAACCGGGAGCCTACCTTCAACGAAGGGCATAATATTCAAAATCCCACTTTTAACGCGATCCGAAACATTACAGAAAAACGCGGTACTTTTCGGTACACTGGGAGTAAGCCCGGACATATCTTTGAAATCATTCAGAGCCCCCATAATAGTTTTAGCGGAATCCACATCGCCTCGAGCAAACAGGAACAAATCATCCGCAAAGCAAATATTGATAAAATTTAATTTTTCACAATGACGATGAAAACGAAACGAGCGTTCAATACGAACCTTTCGATGCAGAATCAACGTAAGAACTTGCATAACCAGCGTGAAAATATAAGGAGACATCGGATCACCCTGTCTTAGACCTCTTTTACCACTAAAGAACCCGTGTAAGTTCCCATTTATGGATATCGAAAAGGAAGAAGTGGTTATGCATTCCATTATCCAATGGATCATCCTATCGTGGAAACCATATCCATAAAGAATATCCCGAATGAAGTCCCAACTGACCGTATCGTAAGCTTTCTGAATATCAACTTTAAAAGCACATCTAGGCGGTCCGTTATTAGTGTGATAATTATGCATTAATTCTTGGGTCAAAAGGATGTTATCAGAAATTCTAAGCCCAGGAACAAACGCAGACTGATTGATATCAATTAACTACTCCAAACCCTTCATCATACGCACCGAGATAATCTTGGTAATGCATTTATATAAAGTGTTGCAGCACGAGATGGGACGAAAATCATTAGGAGTAAAAGTGGTGGTCACTTTGGGAATAAGGGCAATAATAGTGTGGTTAACCTGTTTAAGGAGACTTCCTTTTCTGAAAAATTCATGAACCGCCAAACAAACATCTTTCCCAACAATATCCCAAGAACTTTTAAAGAAGGCCGAGGAAAAACCATCAGGTCCCGGCGCTTTGTTATTCCCAATAGAGAAAAAAGCTTCCTTGATTTCCAAATCGGATATAGGTCTAACCATTAGCTCCGCCTGAGAGGCCGAGAGCTTAGTAGTAAAAATCTGATTATCTGGTTTTCTCAATGGTTGCATATCCGAACCAAAAATGTTAATAAAATGATTAACAAACACCGAAGGAACATCCGATCCCTCATATAATTGGCCCTGAACATCACTTATAGTATCAATACGACATCTATGGTTTCGCATTTTCAAGGAATTGTGAAAATACGCAGTGTTAGAATCACCAAGCTTTAACCAATCGACTTTAGCGTTTTGTTTTAGGAATTCTTCCTCATCTTTAGTTGCCTCATGATAAGCCTTAAGATAACTACTCTGCTCCCGAATCAACTCCAAATTAGTAGGGTCAATGTCAAGACGGGTTTGACAAGCATCAAGAAGGGTTCTTAGATCATTAACTTTCTTGTGTAGATTGCCTTGTCGGTGCAACAAAGAACGGATTGGCTGTTTTAAGTTTTGGAGTTTCTTTACCACGCGAAACATGTAATAACCATTCACCTCAATTTTCCAGCCGTTAGCAATAATATCATTATAGCCCGGTTTACCAATTAAGAAATTAGGGAATTTAAACGGTTTAGGCTTACCTTTAATAAGAGAGGGGAATTTTAATAAACATGGAGAGTGGTCTGAAATCCGGTATGGAAGGAACACCGCCGTTGAATCATTAAAAATATCCATGAATTTAGAGTTTCCCATCACCCTATCAAGCTTTTTGAAAAGACCCATACCCGTTCTCGGTTTATTGTTCCAAGTGAATTGGAGCCCGACCCCATTTATATCCTCAACTTCAATGTTGTTAACACAAGCACGAAAATCAAGCATCCCAGTGGATATTTTGGAAGAACCATGTAAGCTGTCTTCCAAATTAAGAGCACAATTAAAATCTCCAAGTAAAGCCCAAGGTTTACCACGAGTGAATTGTTTATGAACTGCAAGATTATGCCATAACTCCCTTCTTTTCAAATAACAATTTTCAGCATACACGAAAGAACAATACATCGCCTTATTATCCAACTTAAACTTTAACTGAACGTGAACAACCTGGTTCGAATAATCAATAACCATTAGATCAACCAAATCCGTATTCCACCCCACAATAATCCGAGTACCTTTATCACAAACACTACCATTGCTAGTCCAATCCCAAGTGTTACAAATCTTCTTACAAACATCAAAAACCGAATTTAGTTGAACGTGAGACTCAAGAATAGCACACACCTGAATATTATTATCTTGGATTACCTTACGAACCTCTTTTTGTTTAAGAGGGCGGTTCAACCCTCTTATATTCCATGTAGCAATAGTACCCATTAAACACCCAATTCACCAGGTGTGCTTGCACCCTCAGAACCAATATCCGCTTTCATACTGTTAGCCACATCCGTAAAAAGCTTCTCCACATCATCCTCATCATCATCACTTTCTGGTTCATCCACCAAACTACCAAACCGGTTACTAGTTTGGACATAATGCTTTTCCTTTGACTCAACCCCCACAGCCATAGAAGTTGTAGGTTTACCCACGGGATGATTAGTATCTTGTCTTTGAGAGGATGGTTTATTTACAGGTTGTGTCACAGCAGGTTTAACTACCGGTCGATAGACAAGATTATGTTTCTTGACTTGCGTAATAACGTTTTTCTTTCCCTTCACCCTCTGGAAACCATCATCATTAGTGACTTTCATTGGTTCTTCATTTAACTTTTTATCATGAACTTGTTTCGGGCATTGAGTGTTCGAATGGCCAAACACTTGACATAAGGAACATCTGGGGGGCTCCCAATCATATTCAATCTTAATCTCCGAGATCTTGTTTGTCTCCCCCCACGTATCCGGAACAGCAACAACCAGCTTCCTTTTAATGTCCTGATTTGCATGAAGTTCAACTTGAACTCTAGCAAAACTACTTCTTCCCCACGACTCCTTACACATATTGGCAGTGTAAGAATCAACACTTATCGGATCCCCAATTCTTGAAGCGAGCAAACTTAGACCCTCCTCAGTAAAGGCACCCAGAGGAATATTCTGTAATCTGACCCAAATCGGAACAGACCGTATATCCTCCTTTTCCAAATCTGACTCCATAGTCCAAATATTAAGAATAATGGGGACATTCTTAATCATCCAAGGACCATCCTCAATCAGCTGCATCATCCCAACTTCCGAATGAAACTTGAAAAAGAAAAACCCTTTCGCATTCATCATAAGTCTCGTAAGCCCATATTTGTTCCAATTTTTCTTAGCAAAATACTCAACAACCGGAAAAGGAAGTCTATTACCCAAAAAATAACCAAACAAAGTATTAGTAAACCTATCGTTAACTTTCTTGACAGATTCAACCGGGATAACCACATCAACTCCTTCCATTGTTGACTCCACATTTAATTTTCTTAATGTTACCTTAGTTGTCTTGTTTTCAAGTTGGACAACACTCACATACGAAGGCTTAGAATTTTCCATATGTTTCTCCATTCCTTCATCCCTTTGAATATTTAAAGACTCAGATCCAAAAACCTTGTTATCATCCGAACCAAAGGCTGAAAAACCTCCATCTTGTTGAATAGTTAACGAATCAGATCCAAGAACCTTGTTATCATTAGAAGCCACGGCTGAACAACCACCATCTTTGTTGATTACATCATTTAAAGGAACATTGAATGTTGTGTTTGCAGCAAACGAAACAGTTTTCAGAGCCCCCCTACGAGGAAGAACCCCATCAATGTTCGTGACTCGATTGGCTGAAAACCCTTGCTTGATACGATCAACAAATCCATTACCACCCTTCTGCTCCATGCAAAACCCTAGAACGAAAATAACAACCAAGAACAAGAACCAAGAAAGGGAGTGAATTAGGGATTAATGATGTCGGTTGAATAAAATAATGGTTTGTTTTGTATTTAATATTAATTATAACTAATTTATATATCATTTAAACAAGTAAAACAATTAAAAAACAAATCAAAGTAGCCTAACCGGCTTTTGTCGGGGATTCGAATTCGGGTGGATAGCCGGCTCAACGCCTTAACACACACACACCAGCCATTCGTGTTGGTGTGTCAGTTGGTTATTGATCGAAAACAAAAATATATATACATAAATTGATTATACCCAATTTCAATTCAAGCCCCTAGAATCTATAATTGGTTCATCCAGTTTATTTATGTTATAAATGATTTTGGTTTTGATTACACCCTTAAAACAGATCAAAATGCACCAAATAGTTACCTGAATCGAAGACAAAACGATGATGAATGATGAAAAACAAGCCGCGACCAAAGACACATACGATGAGAAGGGTTAGGGCGAGTCTTAATGCAATAAGGGTTAGGGTTTTCATTCGTGGATATATGAGGATGCTCCTGATGGTTGGTAAATTTGTGTATATTTAAGTTCGTTTATTTATTTTTTAATTGTTTATTGTAGGAACTTCGATACTTCATACGTGTTTATTGCATTTCAGGTAACAGGTGTTAAAGCAGCTAATTTGGACCTGTTGAGGCACGATATGAAGACCCCGGAGGTCCAGCACGCAAAATGAGAAAGATTTAAGAAATCTGTTGGTGACAAGGCCCATCGCGATACGCAATGAACCAGTGAAGACCCCATCGCGTATCGTGATGGGAGGTGCAGACGAGGAAGTTAGGGTTTTTATCCACCAGGATATAAAACGCCAATTAGATTCCCGTTTTATCTCATATCGCGATGGGAGGTGCAGACGGGGAAGTTAGGGTTCTATGGGCCTACCGAACCGCGTATAAAACACCAATTGGAACCACTCCTTATAGACTTGTGTATGGAATGGATTGCCACTTACCGGTAGAAATTGCACAAAGAGCATATTGGGCTACAAAACAGGTTAACATGGATTATAATGATGCAGGTAAGGCAAAGAAGTTAACTTTGTGTGAAATTGAAGAGTTGAGGGACGAGGCATATGATTGTGCATCCGCTTACAAAACAAAGATGAAGAAAGTTCATGTGACAATCGTCAATTTCAGGTTAACTCCGTTAACTCCGTTAACTCAACTCCGTCAATTCAAACTTAAAGATCACTGAATCTATAACGCACACCTCATTACATTTAAACTAGGGTTTAAATGACGCTTAACACTTACTACATGTGTAGTCTTTCGGGAATTGCACTGAAACGCAAACGAGTTGACCTAAACGATTGGTGAATAAACGAAAAACGTCAAAACAATAATTATGTGATAATTATGTGTTAGACTTATGTGTTATGTGATAACATTGTTATAAACGTTAACTCAATGTGCTAGAACTAGTTAAGTAAGCTAGAAAAGTAACATTTGAAAGTGGAGGGACCTAGATGTAACATGATTGTTATTAAATAACATTAAGCAAAAACCCTAGCCTCTCTTTCTCTCCCAAACCCTATCGGCAACCCTCTTCTCCCCTCTCCCTTGCGATCGGCCCTGATACACACACATACAATCAAAATTGTTCAAGTTTGATTGAAGATTAAGGTGCTAGGAAGGTATAAACAACTATCCTATGCATCCTCTATGCTTAATTTCGATTTTAATGGGTTATTTATAAACCCTAGGTCCGATTTTTGTATATAAGTTGTGTTCATATGTTTTGTTTGATTTGATGATGTATTGATGATGATTTGATAACTAGTATTGATATTATTACATGTTAATTGTTGTGTCTTTGAGTTTGAGATCAAATAAAACCCTAACCATGTATGTATGGTGAAATTGATATGCATGGATAGTGGTTATAGTGTCTAGAGATTTGTGGTCCATAGATAGTTAATATGTTGAGTTTGGATGCAAACAGTTTCTGGACAGATTGTGTTGTTGATGTTCAATTGACTGTAACGGGGTGTAAATGTGAAAATTGGTTGAGATAATTGATACTACAGTAAACTAGGTTGAGTCTAGTTTCTAAAGAATATAAATTTGCAATTTTTGGACGTGTAAAAGTTAACCTTTATGATTTTACAAAAACATTGTGCAAAGCTGAGTTGTTAGACCTGCTGTTAGGTTGTTTTGTAAATACTATATCTCATGAACTACGAGACCAATTGGGTTGGTTCCACTTCTGGAAGTTGGATGGTTGAGTTAGGAACCTAACCCAAGTGGTCTTGCATTTGTTGGATTTTTCATTTAACGGGAATTGCAAATAATTTTCTGTTGCGCATAAATTTGACTGTTATGAGTTTGCTGTGGTAAATTGATCATTATGAGAAATATATATGGAATAAAAATACAACAAAATATGTTCTGGAAACCTAACACATATATGCTTTTGTGATGATTTTTGGTAAATTAATTGAGATGCTATGATCGGTGGAATAGACTAGTTTTACAAGTAGGATTCTGTCGTTAAGAAACTAGTTGCTGAATTTTGTAAAAGTTGCATGAAACATGGTAATTGCTAATTAATTGTTGTGTTTTGACCAAATTGCCCTTGAGGGGAATGATTGCTAATTAATTGTCGTGTTTTGACCAAATTGTCCTTGCGGGGAATAATTGCTAGTTAATTGTTATGTGTTGACCAAATTGCCCTCACGGGGAGTAATTGCTAGTGATGTACATTATTAATACATGACACGTCAATAGTTGCTCACACATGTAATGTATCACAAATGTACTTGTTAAAGTCACACACGATTCACAAACGAAACACGAAACACATTGTGTGCATAGGTATTATGTGCCGGGTCTAGAGACTCGATAATAGTTCCGACACTTAGAAAAATCTCTTTGTTGTTTTAGAACGCTAGAGAGAGTTTTTCTGTGACGCGCATCCTTTGGTGATTTATTTTGGGAATTCTTCGCAAACAGTGAGTTCACTTACCCCTCTAAACTATTTTCAAACGCTTTTCACTTGGGGAGATAACATACTCCGAAAACGCGTTTAAGATTTTGTTAATATAAATTATATATCACTTGTAAAGACTAAGTGGCAAACGCAATAACTAAAGTCCTTCATTCACATCGAACCGTTTAATATTGGATAATAGCGAGTCATTGTTGAGTAGTACTACTGGGTTTGACAAACCCCAACCAACGCTGAACTCGACTGGAGGTCGAGTGGGTGTAATCTTGGCTAAACACATACCATGGTCGGGATAGACCTGGTGGCAAGGCAAATGATAAACAGTCAGCTTCGGTGTCGAACACTTAGTAATACTTGTTTTATAGGCTAGCTACCTATAGATATATAATTGACATAACACTATCTGGTAACGCAAAACGCTGAACGCAAAACGCTAAACGCAAAACGCTTAACGCTTTATTTTATATAAACTTGTGAACTCACCAACCTCGTGTTGACACTTTTAGTATGTTATTCTCAGGTAGCCGAGGCGGGCGCGCGGTATAGGATCATGCATTGTTTGAAACGCTTTTGTTTATGCAACCTGATTTTAAACTGTTATTATGGGGTTTTGAGTCGTCCTGCGTGACGCAACTTTTATCTTTTGGTTTTTACGCTTCCGCACTTATTTTCATTTAAACGTTTTTATGGTTTGATTATAACTAATGATTCCGATCCTGTTAGTTCACACCCTCTGACGGTAAAACTCCGTTAGTGGATTTTGAGGGTGTGACAGTTCATGAGCTAATATCCGGTTGAAGAATTTTTGAAGTTGGCCAAAAGGTTTGGTTATACAACACGAGGATGAAGTTCTTCCCGGGTAAGTTGAAAAGTAAGTGGACGGGCCCGTATTCGGTTGTGAGAGTTGGAAACCTTGGTCTGTACGAGATTGAGGACTTTGATGATCATGTGAGGCAAGTGGTAAATGGCTATAGATTGAAGCCATACTTGGAAATGAAGCATATTCACGAGATGTACAAGGAATCGGTGAGTTTCATTGTGACTTCACCGACTTATGAAGACAATTGAGATTTCGAGGCACTGTCGAGCTGTAGACATGAAATTCCGCGCTTACGGGAGGCAACCCTGGGTTCGTAAGTGTCTGTCCAGTTTGTTTTCATTTTGTCGAGTCTTGAATTAATTGTCGTCTCGAGTTTTGTGCAGCAAACATCAAGTGTGGGGAAGCTTGTTTGAAGAGTTGAAAGTTCACGAAGTTCAGTAAGAGTTTGGTCAATTACACGTCTTTCCATGTATGAAAAGTATGTTTTGAGTTCAGAAACATGTTCAGGGTGATGTCGGGATGCCGAAAAGTGGTCGGGTCGGAAAATTTTCGTACCCATTTTGAGAAAAACTCTGTTAAAACCACCCAAAGCGATACTCTATGGCCATAACAACTTACATATCGCATATCGCTATGCCTTTTGGTATCGCTGACATTCTGACGTCATCACGATACGCGATGACGTCCCTTATTACCCCATTGGGTATCGCGATGGGGTCAAACCTAATTGAACTGCTTTTGGGTGGCGATACGCTATGTGTGACCGCTTGACCCATCGCGTATCGCGATGGGTCATAAAAACCCGGAAAACTATTTTATTTTATAATCCGTTCTTCTTCTTCTTCACTCTTCTTTTGCATTCTTCATCTTCTCCTTCGTCTTCCCTTACTTCGGCCACCATCTCCGTTCCACAATCACCACCACCGTACTCCACCAACACTCACCATCATCATCAACCCTCACCACCATCATCCATCACTGCCACCAACTACACTCCGCCTCCGTTCCACTCACCAGTCACCATCCATCTTAACCTTCACCACTGTACACCACCACAATAGTTACCGGAAACCACCACCACCACCACTTCCACCACTGTCCACAGTCACCACCTCCATTTACCATCACATCCGTCGTCATCATCTAACTACCTCTACTTCACGTCACACTACCATTCACCTATACCACCAACCAACATCATCATCGCCGTCATCCAAAGTCATCGGACGTTTTCACCACTGTTATTATTGTTTTCATTCCACCCGAGATCGAGGTAAGTAAATAATAGTATTTTATTAAAAAGTTTGATTTTTATCGGTATGTTGGTTTGGGTAGTCGTTTTGATAACGGGTGATTTATTTTATAGGGTTAATTTATTAGCAGTTTTGCGGGTTTGGTATGGTTTCGTGGGTTTTGATTATGTTGGGATGTCGACATTTTGCATGTAGATATTATCGGGTTACTTTGGTTGCCGGGTTAATTGGGGGTTATTAGTTTTGTATACTGATTGTTGGGTACATTAAACATAGGTGGCGACGAGTCGGGTTGAAAGTTCAAGTTTTTTAAAATTATTCTTTTAATGATCGTGACAGTTCATGATCAAACTTTATTTTTGAACTTTATATACTAATTTGTTATAATATTTTATTTCCCAACCCGAGTCGTGACCTCGTTTTTTTGTTTTGCCGACATTTTAATTGTTTAGTTTCCACGTTATTCGAGACAGCCTGTCAGTTCATTTAGTTTTTTCGAGTTAGTTTGTAAAATAGTGTCTGGTAGTCAATAGTCGAGTCTGCGTGTGAGTTTGTTAATCGAGTGTGGGAACGCTTGTTAGTTTTTTGAATCGAAAATTGATTATACCGTTTTTCGGGACAATCTGGTATTAGAAATACGTGCAGGGGGTCCCCGAATTTATTGTCTTTATTTTTTTTTATTTTATTATTTTAATATTATTTTATTATATGTGGTACAACCGCGACCGAAATGCTATAATCGTCGCCACAGTCAGTGTTGACATATCTAACTTGAATGTTTGATTTTGCAGATATGTCTGATCGCGCCGCCGGGTGCAAGACGCAGAGGCCTGAGGGAGCGGGCCATCGTGGCCCCGTTGCGGCTCCTCGTGGAGATCCCGAGCCGCACCGCCCTATTCAGCAGAGGCCACCACGTGTTATCAATATGACGTTCAAGAGTTAACGATTACTCCTGACATCGAGCTAGAGGCTATCATGGGTGATGGATGCCAGGTACTCTATCAGGTGCTGAGATTTAGGATGATGACTGATGAGTACATGAGGCAAGGCAGGATTCGAGAGATGCACCTTATACGTCACCGTACGTTTGATTGGATGCTGATGTGGTATTTGGGCATCGACGTCCAGATACGTTGTTTATTGTCAAATCGGTGGACGCAGGTACCTTATGTCGAGCTCACACGTGAGTTTTACTAGACTTTTTCTTACGCGTCCACCAATTTTCTTGAGCCACATGCGGTGTCATTTTTATTGGGACGACATCTTTATGAGATGTTGGTTCCCAACTTCGCTGTGGCCACCAGAGTTTATACTGCTGAGCTGGTTCGGACTCCGGAGTTCCTGTAGAGCTTTCGTGGCTACACACAGAACGCTTAGCGGAGCCATGAGCATTGGCTCACGGAGGACCAGCTTGCCTGTTTTTGGCAGAGATCGCCGACGGGGCCCTCTCCAGCACTGTTATGGAGTTATCCATCTGGGACCCCGTCCACCGCTACATACACAGAATCGTTGCTTGTACTATCGTGGCCCGACATTCGGGTCCCGAGAAGTGCAGTATCCTTGATCTGTTGTGTCTTCTGTTCATATTTGGCCGCCGAGAGGCCAATGTGGCGACGCTGCTGCTCTTGTTATTCGCACGATGTCGCAGCCTATAAGGATCCTCAGCACTTTTATCGTTAGGGCCATATGTCATGAGGATCGCCGAGCGACTTAGTGTGTTCTACCGTTATCCGGTTGGGTTCTTTACTCCAATGCCAGGTACATGGCCTTTGGATTGGATGAGGCTCGTCGGGTCGGGATCTGTGAGCTTTTTGATCCACCGACGTTAGTTCCGGTCTGACAGGGTCTGAAGGTACCACCACCAAAGAGGACTGCAACAGCCATGGCTATGCAGATGGGGATTCCTTATCATCGACAACACATCCTGATCCCTCGCATGATGCGGCCACAACAGTAGTATGAGCTCCGTCAGCCGCCACCACAGCCGCAGTAGCTAGTCACATTAGAGATGATTTATCAGCACCAGCGGGAGATGCAAGCAGATCTCAGGTCCATCCGCAAAAGGTTCGACCTCATATGGAGGAGACGCGGGCCCACTTGGCCCGCCATGATGATTACTTTCGATTATTGTTTGTTGCTTTGTAGGTACCGCTCCCACCTTTACTGATCATTACATTGGAGCAGCCTATGGTCCCACAGGATGATGCCGAGGACTCACCACCACCACAGTAGATTTTGGTTACCCTTTTTGCTTTATTTTGTTTTTATTCTTATGGTCTGTATAATATTTATATTATATTGGAAATATGGGGTAACTGGTTGGGTTATTTATGTATATATAATTTGCTTTGGCTGTGTGTTGATTTATTTGTATATTATGTTGTAACCGAACATTGTGGTGTTGTTCACTATAAACCCTCACGAGACCTCACTCGTCCATCCGGGCTACAGGGGGGTTTAAAGGGCTTGTTGCATATGCTAAATGCAATCGTGATTCCTCCGAAAGTGAGTTAGGTCTTTTAACGTTTTTAACTTTTTTAACAAAATTTATTATGAAACGACTTAATTCGGCTCGGTAATTATTTTAATAAATTAACATAAATCATTTTTATAACTCTTAAAAGACCTATGTCTTACACTTGTGAGAAGCTTGCTTCTACAAGTCTCGAGATTTTGCAGGATTGGTTGTCTGTTTTGGTATTTGGGGTGAGACGAGTATGCACGAGTGTTTACGAGAGTTTGAGAGTCGATTGTTCCATGATATTTTTGAGGATATCAGGTGATTTCGGTTTCATAATATATTTTGTGTTTATTAGTTTAAATGTTAAAAGTGTAATTGTATAATTACTAGTAGAACTATCACGTTCGAGCCCCGAGTTTTAAATTATGAAAAAAATCAATTTCAACCCTAATGTTCATTAATTGTTTAAATATTTTAATATAGAGGATGATGGTTTCAAGTGTGGGGATGGGGGAAATTTGAAAAAATTTAGCCCGATAGTACCTCGAAGAGTGTTCGGAACCAAAGTTGTTAACTCTTAATTATTGTCATTAATGCCAAGTTATAGGTTTCTGGTCATGGTTGGTTTCTCAGGTTCTCGATTGTCTTACTCACAAATGTTGTCATAACGAGAAGTTGAAAATGGGGCCGTTTAGGTGGGGAATAACGTGTCATGGGGCTCCGGTACGTGTGTAAGATTTACCTTATATATAATACGTAGATAATATATAGTATACACACATGTCATTTGAGTGCCATTACAGAGAGTAACCAGTATGCCCATAATATTTAGAAGTAGGTTGTCTCATGCATTTTGAGATCTTAGCTTGGCATCAATGCAAAAGTGATAGAGGCAATTAGGTTAAGCCTCGTCTGCATGAGTGTGAGTGTGGCTATTGGGGGTTGGGCCTCATATGTTATATATATGAGCGTGGATAATGTGTGGGGCGGGGGGTTGGTTCCCTTAGAAAATATTGTTGGACCTATTTTTTTTTCATTCGATCAACCCCGTTGTTATATTGCGAGACGATCCGACTTTATAGTTTTCTTTGTAATTGTTTTAGTATTTATCAATAGGATTTATTAAGCATTACGTTTATTATGCTTCAAAAAAAGTATGTTAATGTTGCAATGTTCAAGAATAATCAGTAAAAAAATCTATTTAGTGTTTATGTTTAGTGATGGTATCAGTTGTTTATGTTATATCATTGTTTATATAGTTGTTTTGTAATAAGCCGGATCGGATCCTTTGAGCTACTTGAACAATTCCCTTCCATACCCTTACACTTAGCCCCGTTACAACCCGTTTTAAGCCCACTTGATTTGCATTTGTGTCAAAGCATATATGTGGGTTGAGATTTGACTTTCTTCCAATCTTATTACATTGTGTTCATACTTGGTATAGAGGGAAGAGAGATACTAGCACATTCTTTGCTAGTCCAGGTATTAAACCGAGAGGAGAGATGTTATATTATGAGGGGTTTGAGCATGTGTGCCTTAACCGGAAACAAAGTACACTCGTCTGGGCGGCTCTATTTTCTTTATAGTACCATTTAACCTTATTGTGAGATGTCAATCTAGAAAGTGTCAGTCTGGGAAGCTGGGAATGACCTTAAACCTTACTAGTATAAATGGTTATAATTCACATACCTGTGATGAAGGTTAATGTTTACTTTAGAGTTTGCTTGAGGGAAAGCAAAAGATGAGTGTGGGGATGTGATGGTGTGTTAATTTGTGTATATTTAAGTTCGTTTATTTATTAGTTTTAATCATTTAATTTAGGAACATCGATACTTAATACGTGTCTATTGCATTTCAGGTCACAGGTGTTAAAGCAGTTAATTTGGACCTGTTAAGGGACGAGATGAAGACCCAGTACGTCAAACACGCAAAAGGAAAAAGATTAAAGTATCTGCTGGTGACATGTCGCGATGGGCAGGCATGAAGACCCATCGCGTATCCGATGGGTAGTTTTATGTTGTTGACATTTAGTCCATCACGATACGAGATGGACAAGTGAAGACCCCATCGCATATGGCGATGGGAGGTGCAGACGGAGAAGTTAGGGTTTTTATGTTATTTTCATCATTGACGACCCTATCTGTAACATCACGGAAATTTCGAGCCAAAAATGTCAAGAATCAAAGTCTAGGGATCAATTCTGCCAAGTTCCAAATTCCAAGGATGAAAATGAAAAATCTATTTTCTTGTCCTATAGCGCTACGTGATTGGGACAAAAGATCGGCCCACCGCGATACGCTATGGGGCTTGGTCAAACCTTCTGGAAGGGTCAACAGCGATACGTGATCGCTGGTTGAACCCATGTCATCGCGTATCGCTATGACGTGGTCTGACAGTTAGTGACACGTGTGCCTACTACGTGATTGCCATGTGTCGCCGCGCGGCACAACGCCTACTACGTGTCGCCACGTGGCAGGTCTACCCTGTGAATCATCAGGCCTATATCGCGCTACGCGATAGGCCAACCCAAGGACCCATCGCGTATCGCGATGGGACCCAAAAATATGTCTATAAATAGCAACCTCCGTGTTCTCATTTGCCACACCTCAAATCTCACATACCTCTCTCTCTCTAACATCTCTCTACACCTCGAAGTTCGTGCCCTCGATCCACCTCGATAATCATGCTCGATTCCTCGTTTTCTGTGCCGTACCTCGATATTTGTACCACTCCCCGACGACATTCCAAAAAAGTAGGTGGTGCTGTTTCTACATCCCGACGATCATCTCGAAGAACGTGCCGAGAAGAGTTGGTGTCTCGTTTGGTATGTTGGAGTGAAGTGTTGATCAAAGCAAGTGTTGAAAAGATCAAGCAGCGTCGAAGTGCTGCTCAAATGTGTAGGGATTATAAGCCGAGTAAAAGGTTGGCATAATGCCCGACTAAAATAATAATAAAATATTATAATGTCTTAATACCCTAAGTCGGAGTTATACTCGATGATTATAAAAAGAAAATAAATAACAAAGAAAAAGAAAGAAATATAAAAGTATATATATATGTGTGTGTGATTATATATAATTCTTTGTTATAAATATTATTTAAGTAATAATGAGTATTCTTAAATAATAAAGAAAAGAATACGTTTCTTAAAGAAGAAGAAACGTAGGGTTTTATAATAAACTAAAGGTTTATAAACATTACTTTTTAACTAAAGGTTTTAAAGTAAAAGAGTATTGAACTGAAGGTTCATCGAGATAAATAAGACTAAAGGTCTTAAGCCGGATTGTGTATCCGACTAATAAAAGTTATACTCGTACTATAGGTGCGAGATAGCAAGTGAAGGACTCACAGACGGTTTTGGAAACCGATCCCTATCAAAAGGTGAATACGCCACACTTTTATAAACTTGTTTTCAAACAAATCAAACGTGTTATGTGTAAAAATTTACATGAGACTAAGTGTCTCTAAAAACATTATGAATAAGAGTAAAAGCCTAGCCCTCAGGCTGTAGTATACGTTTGCCTGGATCCTTACATATGTGGTTAAATGCGGTGGGCACATCGCACCACGCCTGGTCACGACCTCCAGCCACGATGGGCCGAACCTAAGTACGTTCGAGTGAGACTGACCTTGTGTATATTTATTGTATCTAAGTACGTCGAAACGCTGCGGTGTTTTGCTGATGTGACCTAGTGTAGAGACTCGAATTTGTAATGATATTTTTTTAACTTTGTTGTTCTAAGCCAAGATGGGCCGAGGATTGCGTAATCCTCGAGGGGTGACAAAGTAAAAGAAATTATTTTACCGTCAACATATTCACCAACAATCATTGCTGACGTATTTTTATTACATTTTGCAGGTAACCAAGAATAGAGCTTGAAGGACGAAGGGCTCAAGATTCCGATGGCTCGGATAAATTTTGTTTAAATATTAAATATAATGTTTTTTTTTGTAAAACAAGTAAACTTATATGGAACTTTTGTTTCCATATTTTGTAATGTAAATATTTATTCTTAAATCCACATGTTTTATAAAGTCTTCCGCTTAAACCGTATCTCTGATTTATTTACAAATGTGGTACCAACTGTTGGGTCACGCCCCTAGGCCTAAGATGGGGGTGTGACAAGTTGGTACCAGAGCCATCGATCTTAGCGAATTGGGTATCATAAAACAATACCCAAGCTTCGATCCAAGAATAGGAAAATATTTTACTTGTTTATTTGAATAGGGATAAGATTAGCTGGTAAGCCTTTCTTTCCCTCTCTACATTCTAAACCACCCATCAAAGATGTCTTATGAGAAATTAATGGAATATTATGATCGTGAAGCAAGAAGAGCAAGAGAATACTACAAAATTCCCAAAAGACGTCATGAGGGAAGATTATTTTGAGGCTTTCTTCTACGAGACCAATACATTGAACGGCCCAAACCAATATACTTTCCTGGAACTGAGCGTTGTCCAATTAAATTACCCGATAGTCCACCGAAACAAAGAATCGAACCACCAAGGCACTCAAGTTACCATCCACCAACAATGCCCAAATACCATCCTTCTGAAATACCGACGTACCACCCATCGGAGATCCCCACTTACCAACCGTCGGAGATACCGCAGTACTATCCCACTAGATACTTACCAAATCCACATCCATCTTATGCCTTCCTCTCAAACCGACCAATAAAGGAAGAACCAAGATCCCCATCCTCCGACTGGATGCAATGCCACTCCGAACAACGAAGGTTGCATACTGGAAGCTCACCGCTCTTGAAGTCAACTCGCAACCCAACAATGGCGAAGGGCCGTCCCACAAGCCCAAACTGAGGATGATGAGCCTTATGAAAGTTTCCTAATTCCGGCAAGGGTGAATGAAACTACTCAAACCATGGATGAAGATGAACCTGAGGAAGAGGAACCAGAAGAAGAGGACCTCAAAGAAGAGGAGGATCCTGTGGAAGAGTCCGAACCGGAAGAAGAGCATCCCGATAATTCTAATGAGATATCAACATCAATGGATGATCACTCACTTCCCAAAACCCAAGCTACGGTTCCATCGATCCATATGTTCAATACCTGGAGCAACTCAGGAACCAAGCTTCGTCAAACATTTCACCGTTCCAAGGAGTGATTCCAACTGAAGAAGAGCAAGCTGATGACATCTAAGAGCAAAACAAGGCTGCTAAAACTTTCTTCTACCTTTCATCCGGCATGACCGACGTTCGGTATCCAGAACCGAGGAATCAATACTAAATGGTGGACATTGGGTTACCGCGATCCACCTCACAATATGGATACCCCAACGAAGTCCCACAGTCGTATGAAGAACACCTGGACCGCGCTCTGCACGAAACTGATGATTGGAGGAAAAAGGTGGCTGAAGAAGGGAAGAAAAAGAAGAAGATGGGAGAAAAGCTTCTTCACAAATGCAACAAACTGACAAAGGTTGTTAAGAAGTTTATGAAGGATTAAGAAGATGGTGATAATGGCGTATTTCAGGAGATGAAGTTTATGTGTTTAAACTAGTTTGTGTGTTATGTGTAAAGTACAATGTAATAAGGACAGGAGTTTATATATCGTATGAACGATATATAAAGAATGTTGTAAAATAATATATATATATATATATATATATATAATATATATATATATATCATTTTATGATATATATATGTGTATGGTTAATAAATAAAACTTGTGTTTGAAAAAGAAACATGTTAAAAATTTAAGATAAAAAGATTGAAAAGGAATAAAATATAAAAATGTCTCGACAAAGTGATAATCGAGAGGCCTCCCGAAAGGAAGCCGGAAAACGAAAAGAAAAAGTGAAAGGTCCCGAAAATGAACAAGAGGAGCCGATTCCTGAGAAATACATGAAACAAATCCAAAGAATACTAAAAGATGTCGTAAGGGCCGAAACAGAAAATTGATCCCAATCTAGACAAACAAAACATTCACAATCTGCAAATCCTTCTCGAAAATCCATTTCTAAAACCCGTTCTAGACCTTCACGTATGATGGAAGTGTGCATGAATCAAACGCTGATGGTGGGGTTCGTCAAGAATTCAAGAGACTCAAAATAGGCGGGTGTCGTTTAAAGATTATAAGTATTATGGGCCAAAAGAATTCCATGGTGACAAAGGAGCCATCACAACCATGTGGTGGCTTGAAGAGATGGAGACGATTATGATTACGAGCAAGTGTTCCGAAGAAGAAAAAATTCAGTATTCTGCCATCATGTTTAAAGGCGAAGCTCTAGAATGGTGGAACACATTGATTTTGAGTAGAAGAAGGGAGGTGATGTACATCATGACGTGGAACGAGTTCAAGGAGTTGATGATGTCAAAATTCTGCCCGATGCATGAAACGGAACAAATTCAAACCAAATTTTGGCTCACAAGGTTGTTGGAACAAAACTTCGTGAGTATAACACGAAATTTCACGAATACTGTCGTTGGTTCCCCAGCTGGTTACCCCGGATCCAGCAAAGTTACACGTTACATTTGGGGATTACCACGAGAGATTCGTGACATGGTGAGGTCACACTTTCCACAAACCGCTGACTCTGCGATGGAGTTGGTTGGGTACTTGATGGGCGGAATGATCCGCAATAAAGAAGAGGACAAGAGGTCGTGACAACACAAGACCCGAAAAAGGAAGGAAATACGTGTTTCAAGGGTAAGGGAGTTGACCAACGAAGGTCTGGCTTTAACCCCGGCATCCCGTAATGCAAAATTTGTAAGAAATACCATAGGTGTCGATGCCATCTAACTCCACGACTTTGTGAACATGTCACAACCCGGCCACGCCACTAGCAGATTGTTGGAAGAAAAATTGACTTGTTACAATTGCAAGGAAATGGGACATCTTAGATTCGAATGCCCCAAAAACAAGCCCACGGCTGGTGGTGCGGGAGGTAGCGGTCAAAAGAATGAGCCCAAGAAGGGCAATGCAAGAGTCTTTGTCTTGGATACTAAGAAAGCGGATGACATGCCGTAAACCATTACCGGTACGTTCCTTGTTAACAATGCCTATGCTAGAGTCTTATTTGATTCAGGAGCCAATTTAAGTTTTATAAATTATAAATTTCGTAGTCTATTAAACGAACCTTTAATCAAACTTAATAAAACTCTAAGCGTCGAGACCGCTAATGGCGAAATTGTTAAAATCTCCAAGCCTTAGAAAACGGAAAAATCTTATTAGCTGGTTACGTATTGCCTATTCAATTGCTACCCATGACTCTTGCTGGTTTTCAGGTTGTATTGGGTATGGATTGGTTATCCGACAAACCATGCTCGTATCCTTTGCAATAGCAAGACTATTGAACTTCAATCCCCTGATAAACGAACTATTCGAATTGAAGGGATAAATATGCTGCCAAGTTATCCTACTCTCCATGATAAGGCTAACAAATGTTTGAATCAAGTATGCTTAGCATTTGTGGCCTACGTCACCGAAGAATCAAAACTCAAGGAACTCAAAAACGTTCCTGTCATTTCCGACTATGTTGATGTCTTTCCCGACGAACTTCCTGGTATTCCTCCCAATCGAGTAGTAGAGTTTAGGATTGATCTTATTCCTAGTACTGCTCCAATCGCCAAAGCTCCGTATCGCCTCGCGCCAACCGAGATGAAGGAACTTAAAGAAACAACTGGACGAACTTCTCGAAAAAGGTTTTATACGACCAAGTTCATCACTATGGGGAGCGCCGATAGTATTTGTCAAGAAGAAGGATGGATCCATGCGTATGTACATCGACTACCGAGCTCTCAACAAGGTCACAATCAAGAATCGTTATCCACTCCCGCGAATTGATGATCTGTTCGATGAACTTCAAGGTGCTAGCTTCTTTTCAAAAATTGATCTTCGATCCGGCTATCACCAACTCAAAGTCCAATAAGAGGATATTCCGAAAACCGCATTTCGAACAAGGTACGGCTATTACGAGTCACCGTTATGCCATTTGGACTTACTAATGCGCCGGCTGCGTTCATGGACATGATGAACCGAATTTGTAAGCCTTACTTAGATAAATTTGTTATCGTATTTATCGACGACATACTCATTTACTATAAATCTAAGGACGATCATGAAAATCATCTCCGAACATTACTTGAAATTCTTAGAACCGAGAAATTGTACGCCAAGTTCTCGAAATGCGAGTTCTGGTAGCACGAGGTTCAATTTCTTGGTCATATTACCATGCTAAGATTGAAGCTATCTCTAAGTGGGATATTCCAAAGTCGCCAACCGAGATTCGAAGCTTCTGGGATTGGCCGGCTATTATCGAAGGTTCATCGAAAAATTTTCCCGAATCGTTGTTCCCCTAACTTCATTAACTAGTAAGAACATCAAATATGAATGGGGAACAAAGCAACAAGAGGCGTTCGATATACTCAAACAAAAACTCACCCAAGCACTTATACTGGCCTTGCCAGAAGGTACTGAGGATTTTGTTGTCATTAGCGACGCGTCCCATTCTGGTTTGGGATGTGTACTAATGCAACGCAAGAAAGTAATCGGCTACGCCTCTCGTCAACTCAAAGTACACGAGAAGAATTATAAGACTCATGATCTAGAGTTAGGCGCCATAATCCTTGCACTTAAGATATGGAGGCACTATTTATATGGAGTAAGATTTATCGTGTATACTGATCATAAAAGCTTGAAACATTTCTTTGATCAGAAAGAGCTTAACATGCGCCAACGACGCTGGATGGAAACACTAAACGAATATGACTGCGAAATTGTCTATCACGAAGGTAAAGCCAACGTTGTGGCTGATTCCTTAAGTCATAAAGAGCACGAAAAACCAAAAAGAGTCCGAGTGTTAAGGCTAGAACCCCAAGTTGATCTCTTCGAACAAATCAAATCCGCGCAAACTCAAGCGATCAATGAAAAGCAAATCTCCGACGAAAAATGTAATGGCACCAATGACTTGCTAGTCAAGGGTGACGATGGTATCCTTAGACTCGGTAATAGAATTTGGGTACCAATCGTTGGAGGTTTACTTGAGAAAATTTTGAACGAGGCTCACAAATCCAAGTATATGATGCATCCCGGGAGCGACAAAATGTACCATAACCTCAAAGAAAACTATTGGTGGAATGGGATGAAAAGGGATGTCGCTTCCCATGTTGCAAAATGTTAAACATGTTTGAAAGTCAAGGCTGAACACCAAAAGCCTTCGGGATTGCTTCAGCAACCCGAACTTCCGGTATGGAAGTGGTAGTTGATAACTATGGATTTCATTACTAAACTCCCTAAAACGACTCGTCAACATAATGCAATCTGGGTGATTGTGCATCGATTAAAAAAGTCCGCACACTTCAGACCCATTAATGAGTCGTACTCGATGGACAAATTAGCTCGTATTTATGTTAACAACATTGTTGCTTTACATGGAGTACCACTGTCCATAATTTCTGATCGAGATAGCTATTTTACGTCTCATTTTGGAATAGCTTCCAACAAGCGCTTGGTACAAAGTTAAACCTTAGCATCGCCTATCACCCACAAAGTGATGGGCAAAGTGAAAGGACAATTCAAACGTTTGAAGATATGCTCCGAATTTGTATGATAGACCTAGGTGGAAGTTGGGATGACCACTTACCCCTAATGGAAATTTCATATAACAATAGTTATCATGCAAGTATTCAAGCCACACCATTCGAGGCATTATATGGTCAAAAATGTAGAACGCCCGTGTGCTGGTCTGAAACTGGAGATAATCAATTATCTGGACCCGAGATAGTCCAAGAAACCACCGACAAAGTTATTCAAATTCGTGAACGACTTAAGACGGCACGTGATCGCCAAAAGAGTTACGCCGATGTCCGTCGTATGCCGTTAGAGTTCAATATCGGTGATAAAGTTCTTTTGAAAGTTTCGCCATGGAAAGGCATAGTTCGCTTCGGCAAGAAAGGAAAGTTAAGTCCCCGATTCGTTGGACCCATTGAGGTACTTGAACGAATTGGTACTGTTGCATACCGATTGCGACTACCCGAGGAAATGCAAGGGATACTCGACGAATTCCAAATCTCGAATCTGCGTAAATGTTTAGCCGATGAATCTCTTTTGATGCCTTAAAAGATGTGAAAATAAATGAGAATTTAAAGTTCATTGAAAAACCAATTCAAATCGAAGAATCAAAACTAAAGAAACTTAAAAGACGAACCTTGAAAATCGTGAAAGTAAAATGGGACTCGCGAAGAGGGCCCGAGTATACTTGGGAACTCGAGTCTGAAATGAGAAAGAAATACCCTCACTTATTCTAGTAAAGCAAGCTCGAGGACGAGATTTATTTTAAGGTGGGGAGGATGTAACATCACGGAAATTTCGAGCCAAAAATGTCAAGAATCAAAGACTAGGGATCAATTCTGCCAAGTTCCAAATTCCAAGGTTGAAAATGAAAAATCTGTTTTCTTGTCCTATCGCGCTACGCGATGGGGACAAAAGATCAGCCCATCACGATACGCAATGGGGCTTGGTAAAACCTTCTGGAATGGTCAACAGCGATACGCGATCGCTGGTTAAACCGTCGTCATCGCGTATCGCGATGACGTGGTCTGACAGTTAGTGACACGTGTGCCACATGGCACACGGTGGCATCGTCTGCCACCACGTGGCAACACGTTTGCCACGTGTCGCCACGCGACACAACGCCTGCCACGTGTCGCCACGTGGCAGGTCTACCCTGTGAATCATCAGGCCTATATTGCGCTACGCGATAAGCCAGCCCAAGGACCCATCGCGTATCGCGATGGGACCCAAAATTATGTCTATAAGTAGCAACCTTCGGGTTCTCATTTCCCACACCTCAAATCTCACATACATCTCTCTCTCTAACATCTCTCTACACCTCGAAGTTCATGCCCTAGATCCACCTCGATAATCGTGCTCGATTCCTCGTTTTCCATGCCATACCTCGATATTCGTACATCCCCCCGATTACCGCTCCCCCATGACATTCCAAACAATAAGGTGGTGCTGTTTCTACATCCCCCCAATTATCTCGAAGAACGTGCCGAGAAGAGTTGGTGTCTCGTTTGGTGTGTTCGAGTGAAGTATTGATCAAAGCAAGTGTTGAAAAGATCAAGCGGCGTCGAAGTGCTGCTCAAGTGTCTAGGGATTATAAGCGGAGTGAAAGGTAGGAATAATGCCCGATTAAAATAATAATAAAATATTATTAAGGCTTAATACCCTAAGTCGAAGTTATACTCGATGCTTATAAAATGAAAATAAATAACAAAGAAAAAGAAAGAAATATAAAAGTATATATATATATATGTGTGTGTGGTTATATATAATTCTTTGTTATAAATATTATTTAAGTAATAATGATTATTCTTATATAATAAAGAAAAGAATACGTTTCTTAAAGAAGAAGAAACGTAGGGTTTTATAATAAACTAAAGGTTTATAAACATTACTTTTTAACTAAAGGTTTTAAAGTAAAAGAGTATTGAACTAAAGGTTCATCGAGAAAAATAAGATTAAAGGTCTTAAGACGGATTATATATCCGACTAATAAAAGTTATACTCGTACTATAGGTGCGAGATAGCAAGAGAAGGACTCACGGACGGTGTTGGAAACTGATCCCAATCAAAAGGTGAATACGCCCCACTTTTATAAACTTGTTTTCAAACAAATTAAATGTGTTATGTGTAAAACATTACATGAGACTAAGTGTCTCTAAAAACATTATGAATAAGAGTAAAAGCCTTCCCCCAGGCTGTAGTAACGTTTGTCTGGATCCTTACATATGTGGTTAAATGCGGTGGGCAGATCGCACCACGCCTGGTCACGACCTCCAGCCACGATGGGCCGGACCTAAGTACGTTCGAGTGTGACTGACCTTGTGTATATTTATGGTACCTAAGTACGTCGAAATGCTGCGGTGTTTTGCTGAGGTGACCTTGTGTAGAGACTCGAATTTATAATGATATTGTTTTAACCCTGTTATTTCTAAGCCAAGATGGGCCGAGGCTTGCGTAACCCTCGAGGGGTGACAAAGTAAAAGAAATTATTTTAGCGTCAGCATATTCACCAGCAATCAATGCTGACGTATTTTTATAACATTTTGTAGGTAACCAAGAATAGAGCTTGAAGGACGAAGGGCTCAAGAATCCGATGGCTCGGATAAATTTTGTTTAAATATTAAATATGATGTTTTTTTTTGTACAACAAGTAAACTGATATGGAACTTTTGTTCCATCTTTTGTAATGTAAATATTTAATCTTAAATCCACATGTTTTATAAAGTCTCCCGCTTAAACCCGTAACTCTGATCTATTTACAAATGTGGTACCAACTGTTGGGTCATGCCCCTAGGCCTATGATGGGGGTGTGACACCATCTTTCAACACATCGAAGAAGGCGATTTCCAGTGTTCAAGAGAGGCGATTCCATCATTCCAAATCATCTCAAGAGTCAACATATGATCCGTATCATCTAGATTGAAGATCCCACTATGCCGAGACGCGGCTAGACTTACAGAATCTCACGCGGGAATGTATAGTTTGTAACGATTTCAGTTTTCTCATGTAACGAAGAACGTTTATATATAATTTTTTATGGTTAATCTATGGTTATTGATGTATAGTATGTCTGTGTGTTCAATCAGTTTAGGTTTACGTTGATCTGAACGATTAATTACCATTTTCTATAATAATTGACCATAGGGTTGTTTGATTAGGTTGAATACGACAAAGCATATAATTACCCTTAACTGAGTCACACTGGCAGGGATTGTTTGATAACCAGTGCCATGTGTAAAGCGATTATTGATGTCTAAGGTTCTGTCTAGTTGACCAATTTGTAGTTAACCGCTAATGATTAATTTGTTAGGTTGCATGAGATTACTGTAAGTTACTTACTTGAAGTCCCGGGTGCGATTTGCTTTTATTATTTGATTGAAAATTGTTTGCTTGTTCGTTTACTTAATTTTAAACTAAGGTGCTGTTTGTTTTTCCTCAGAAGGACTTCTCCACCTCTTTTGTCTGCACTGAGAAGAGGGCGCGCAGACGTTGGGCTCTGCAGTGTGTTTGTTTTTTCGAAGACGTTTCATTAAAAAACGTCTGCGCGCCCTCTTCTCCCAGAAGTGTTGGTATTATTACTTCTTTAACCTCTTCTCCCAGAAGTGATGAGCCAAGTTGCTACTGATGACTCCACCAGCAATTCTTCACTCTTCATTTTATTCTTTTCATTTGTTGTCACCATAATCTTTGTTTATGGCTGTGTTTTTCTATCGATTGCCGCCATCATCGCCGATTGTTACCGGGTTTGATTTACGAACCCTAGGCAGCGATCGTGTGGTGGTGGCAGCTCTCTGATGTTGGGAAATTACGGTTGTTAAATCTAGGGTTTATGACCTCTGATTGTTACCGGATTCGGTGTGGTGGCTGTACTCCGGTGTGGGGAAGTGATGGCTTTTAAATCCACGGTTTCTGACGCCGGTTGCCGCCTCTGTCGATGTCGTTTGACATTTGATTTGGGTTTTTTGGATGGTTGTTTGAAATATGAAATCAGGTTTGTGGCTGTGATGATCTAATGTTGTTCGAGTTAACATCAGCTCAGGATATGTGCCTGGCGTGGCAAAAATGCAGGATGGCAGGTACCCTTGCAGCCATGGCACTTTGAACCTTTTGCACCAATGTTTCGATAGGTCTAAGCCTCTTTATAGTGATTATTAAATCATTGATGAATTTCAAGTTTTAGTTTCTTTTGATATTTATAGATGATGGTATTTGAAGATTTTTGAGTCATATATTTCACCCGAACCATCATCGTTTATACTACTTATTTTTCTTTAATTATTTAAATTTCAGCTTATTTTGGCAGTCTGCAGATGTTAAAAAACAAACAGTCTTCTTGTTGCAGACTGCAGAGTTTTGGTCCACCTCTTCTGCTACAGATGTTGGCAGATGTGTTTTCGCAGTCTTATGACATTTTACCTCTGAAAAACAAACAGCACCTAAAACTATTTGCTTGTGTGATCAGCACTTAGACAGTACTTCATAGTATTATAAATTAGAAACATGTTGCATTGACCACATACTCCTGGTGGATACGAAATCATACTTATCCTAGCTACATAGGTTAATTAGTTTTTTGCATTACTCAAACGACGGTCATCAGCTCCCGAAATGTTTAATTGAATTATTATGAAGTATATATACCAATTTAAAAGTGTCTATGAGCCGTCTTAGTTGAATTAGAATAATGAAACAAATCGTGATCAATTTCCTAATTAACTAGCTGTTATAAGTCGGCTTTAGGTTGCAAAAAATCTTGGAGAATCAAATTTGATTATAAGCACGAAGATTGAGGCTCAAGAAAGTTAAATGAGTCATGGGCTTTCAACTCAGGTATGGGTTGGGGTTTGAAAGAATATGATGGTGATTATAATTTATAATAATTGCAATAAGGTTCTCTTAGTTTATATTTTGAATACAATAGGAGTTAAAACTAAGTTTGAGGGGTTAGTTTGGTATATTTTGCAAGTTAAAAATATTAATAAAATAAAGGAAGGGGAACATATATATATATATATATATATATATATATGTATATATATTTAAATAATAATATTTTATTAATTAACTTACCCAAAAAAGAAAACGGGTCGGGTATTAGACATTAATACATTAAACGAAAAACCAGAGTTATAAAGTATCCCCTATTTTTGGGATTTTCGTCTCGAAATTAGAGAATGCTAAAACAAATTTAATTAAATTTTAATAAAAAAAGAAAATTTTTAAAATTTTATCGTAACATGGAACTTTGAGTAGTCAGCACAACGCTACAAATGAAAATCCGATATGAACACTTATATATAGGATGTATCAGCGGCGTATCCACCATGTCCTTATCATCTTAACATTTGTATCGTTACTCCAAAACTACTTTCGGTTCTAGATTATGACACACGGTTTGTACGTACTATGATTTTCACGCATGGATTTGGATAATTATGTATGTATCCATCATTACATAGATCGTCGGATGGTCCACATAACTCGACCAATCGCGTAGGTTACAAAACATTTGAAAGATATAAAATTGTGAGAAAAGTTTTAATACATTTTGATTGTAAACTAGTAGATCATAGTTGTATAAAATATTTCTAAAAATGAATTGAACTCTTGAGTTATTTTAATAAAATATTAAAATTTCAAAAACATATTTTGATATAAGGATATACATCTTGAAAGTTGAAAAGGAAAGGATTCCTTGATATTGAGATGGATTGGGATGAACGAGAATAAACTAATTAAACGAGAAGTACGGTATATTAAATGATTGTCCTTGGAAAAGTAAGATCAATTATATCGTATGAGATAAAACACTTAAAATTGATAGGTTATTCAAATTGTAATTGTTCCAAAACCAAAATCAAACAAAGAGTTGCTATAGTGTATGATTTAAAAGGCAAAATATGTTTAGATAAAAATGACGAAAACAACAAAAAACTTCTTTGAGAAACTTAATTACGGTTGATTTGATTCATCTAATTTAAAGCACCTTGATTAACTGAATTTATGAAAACTTTAATAATTGAGGTTATTTGAGATTACTTTACTAGGTTGAACTTGAACGGGTTGCAAAAACATAGTCCCATTGGAGTAGGTTTGGTAAACTTGAGCTTGTTGTTGTTGTTGTTGTTGTTGTTGTTATGAGGATGAGTAGGGGTAAATTAATTGAAATTACCATTAAAGAAGTTAATGAGCAAGATGAATTGATAGCATTAATGTTTTGAAATTGAGTTTATATTCTAGAGATTGAAGGAGCTATCTCCTTAACTATACAAGTGGTCATACGATGGATAAAGAAAAACTGAGGATAATTTTTTATTACAACGATGGTGTCTTAATAAAACATTCTATGATTGAATTAGTTGAGGCTTCATGAGAGGATTGATAAGTTGTGTAAATTTCATATGAGTTATTGAGGAAAAAGTGAAATTTAGATAAGTTGTGCTAGTGTTTGTTCAAAACATAAGGATAAGTTAGAATTTAAATGATAAAATCAATGAGATAATTTGATATGCTAAAGGGTTTTATCAAATTAAGATGTTAACAATCAAAATTTTGAGAATGATAACTTGAAATGTGTTTGATAGTTAATAAAGGTGATGAGTTATTCAAGATATGTTTGATAGCTGAAAATGTGATAACATGAGTATGAGAATACCATTTGAATAGTTAAATGTATAATGTTGGTCCCGTATACATCGGTCAATCACTCAATATCTCACTGTCGTAACCCACACATATAGTGTCGACAAGAAGGTTAACGAATTGCTACTTTAGGAAAGATCAATAGAGTATTAATGGTGGAAACACTAACACACTAAATGTTGCTTACTAGACACCAATGTAACAAAACACACACTATAACTCAAAAGATTTCCATTAATATAATGTCAGAAACAATCAGAAATCAATTAGGGTTTCAGAATGGAATGTTTGGATTTTAGGCAGATTTCTGTACAGGAGTATGTCAGCCGTCAAATCACAATCAAGTGTAAGGTCTAGGTGTGTCATAGGCGTGCCCTAAAATATTCCTTTTATATTCCTTCCCTGACACCTGACATTCCGGATTTGGAAACTGTAATCATTCGTACATAATTAAAGCTATTACAATAAATACTAAGTGTAAAACAGGTATTTGGTCAAGCTTTGCAGCATGCATCTTTGTTGAGCATACCTGATAAACATGAAGTGTGCTAGGATACAGTTCTCCGGGCAGACTTTTACTTAGAATATTTTCCATTGAAAATATTCACCTAGCAGACTACAATCCTCTTGACCATATCAAACTTTGCTCGATATAGTCCCACTAGGAAACTTGTTTTTCAGGAATCCCTTCAACCCTTTGTTAAATTAACTTATTAAGCAAACTAAAGTGTGCTTGTAACACTATAGCTTTGTTAGGAGTTGAACCTTGCTCGGCAGAAGTCCTTGAGATGTTACTTGATCAACTTCTTTCAAGCTTGCTGGGAACACTCTTTATTAAGAATAAACCTTGCTAGATTTGGTTTTACCTTGGTTTTAGCCAAGAGTTTTCTAGGAAAACAATCCTTGCTTGACTTGAATAACTACCTTGCTAGACAAGGTAAACCTTGCTCGGTTGAACACTTAAGAAGAATTCTAGAAGATAACCTTGCTGGAAAAGCAAAATACCTTGCTAGGATAAGTAAAACCTTGCTGGGAGGTCTAAGCTTGCTCGGTATCCATACTTAGCCTTTTAAAGAGATGTTGAGCAGTTTCCATTCTTCTTTTAGCCATTTTCTCATCCCAACAATCTCCCCCAAGATTGGAACAACCTCAACTGTACCAAAACACCTCTGAGGTTACATATACTTAGCCAAAATACACGTCAAATTTCAAAAGAAAATTGCATATCAAAATAAAAAATATTACAAGTTGGAAATTCTTTGTTTGGCTATTTTTTGGGTAATAGACTTCCTTTTCCGGTTGTTGAGGATTTTGCTAAGAAAAATTGGAACAAATATGGGCTAACGAGACTTATGATGAATGCGAAAGGGTTTTTCTTTTTCAAGTTTCATACGGAAGCTGGGATGATGAAGTTGATTGAAGATGGTCCTTGGATGATTAGGAATGTCCCCATTATTCTTCATATTTGGACTATGGAGTCAGATTTGGAGAAGGAGGATGTACGGTCTGTTCCGGTTTGGGTCAAATTACAGAACATTCCCCTGGGTGCTTTTACTGAGGAGGGTCTAAGTATGCTCGCGTCAAGAATTGGGGATCCGATAAGTATGGATTCTTATACTGCCAATATGTGTAAGGAATCGTGGGGAAGAAGTAGCTTTGCTAGAGTCCAGGTTGAGCTTCAGGCAAATCAGGATATTAAAAGGAAGCTTGTTGTTGCTGTTCCGGATACGTGGGGGGAGACAAATAAGATCTCGGAGATTAAGATTGAATATGATTGGGAGCCCCCCAGATGTTCTCTATGTGAGGTGTTTGGTCATTCGAACACTCAATGCCCGAAACAAGTTCATGATAAAAAGTTAAATGAAGAACCAACGAAAGTCACTAATGATGATGGTTTCCAGAGGGTGAAGGGAAAGAAAAAAGTTAATACGCAAGTCAAAAAACATAATCTTGTCTATCGACCGGTCGTTAAACCTGCTGTGTCACAACCTATAAATAAACCATCTGCTCAAGGACAAGACAATAATCATCCTGTGGGTAAACCTACAACTCCTATGGCTGTGGGGGTCCAGTTAAAGGAAAAGCATGCTGTCCAAACCAGTAACCGGTTTGGTAATTTGGCGGACGAATCGGAAAGTGATGCAGATGATGATGATGTGGAGGAGCTGTTTACGGATGTGGCTAAAGCTATGAAAGCGGATATTGGTTCTGAGGGTGCAAGCACACCCGGTGAATTGGGTGTTTAATGGGTACCATCGCCACTTGGAATATAAGAGGGTTGAACCGCCCTCTTAAACAAAAAGAGGTTCGTAAGGTAATCCAAGAGAATAATATTCAGGTGTGTGCTATTCTTGAGTCTCACGTCAAATTAAACGCGGTTTTTGATGTTTGTAAGAAGATTTGTAAAAATTGGGATTGGACCAGTAATGGTAGTGTTTGTGATAAAGGTACTCGGATTATTGTGGGGTGGAATACGGATTTGGTTGATCTTATGGTTATTGATTATTCGAACCAGGTTCTTCACGTTCAGTTAAAGTTTAAGCTGGATAGCAAGGTGATGTATGGTTCTTTTGTGTATGCTGAGAATTGTTATTTGAAAAGAAGGGAGTTATGGCACAATCTTACTGTTCATAATCAATTCACTCGTGGTAAACAGCTTTACTAGGAGATTTTAATTGTGCTCTTAATTTGGAAGACAGCCTACATGGTTCTTCCAAAATCTCCACTGGGATGCTTGATTTTCGTGATTGTGTTAAGAACATTGAAGTTGAGGATATTAATGGGGTCGGACTCCAATTCACTTGGAGCAATAAACCGAAAACGGGTATGGGTCTTTTCAAAAAGCTTGATAGGGTGATGGGAAACTCTAAATTCATGGAGATTTTTAATGATTCTTCGGCGGTGTTCCTCCCATACCGGATTTCAGACCACTCTCCATGTCTATTGAAATTCCCCTCTCTTATTAAAGGTAAGCCTAAACCGTTTAAATTCCCTAATTTCTTGATTGGAAAACCGGGTTATAATGATATTATTGCTAATGGCTGGAATATTGAGGTGAATGGTTATCACATGTTTCGCGTGGTAAAGAAACTCCAAAACTTAAAACATCCTATCCGCTCCTTGCTGCACCGGCAAGGCAATCTCCACAAGAAAGTTAATGATCTTAGAACCCTTCTGGATGCTTGTCAAACCCGTCTAGACATTGACCCTACGAATTTGGAGTTGATTCGGGAGCAGAGTAGTTATCTCAAGGCTTATCATGAGGCGGCTAAAGATGAGGAAGAATTCCTTAAACAGAAGGCTAAAGTTGATTGGTTAAAGCTTGGTGACTCTAACACTGCGTACTTTCACAATTCCTTGAAAATGCGAAACCATAGGGGTCGTATTGATATTATAAGTGATGCTCAGGGTCGTTTATTTGAGGGGTTGGATGTTCCTTCGGTGTTTGTTAATCATTTTATGAACATCTTTGGCTCTGATTTGCAACCATTGAGAAAACCGGATAATCAGATTTTTACTACTAAGCTCACGGCCTCTCAGGCGGAGCTTATGGTTAGACCTATATCCGATTTGGAAATCAAGGATGCGTTTTTCTCTATTGGGAATTCCAAAGCGCCGGGTCCTGATGGGTTTTCCTCGGCCTTCTTCAAAAGTTCTTGGGATATTGTTGGGAAAGATGTTTGTATGGCGGTTCATGAATTTTTCAGAAAAGGAAGTCTCCTTAAACAGGTAAACCACACTATTATTGCCCTTATTCCCAAAGTGACCAACATTGTGACTCCTAATGATTTTCGCCCCATCTCGTGCTGCAACACTTTATATAAATGCATTACCAAGATTATCTCGGCTCGTATGATGAAGGGTTTGGAGTCGTTAATTGATATCAATCAGTCTGCGTTTGTGCCTGGGCGTAGGATTTCTGATAACATCCTTTTGACCCAAGAGTTAATGCATAATTATCACACTAATAATGGTCCGCCTAGATGTGCTTTTAAAGTTGATATCCAGAAAGCTTACGATACGGTCAGTTGGGACTTCATTCGTGATATTCTTTTTGGGTATGGTTTCCACGATAGGATGATTCATTGGATAATGGAGTGCATAACCACTTCTTCCTTTTCGATATCCGTGAATGGGAACTTACACGGGTTCTTTAGTGGTAAAAGAGGTCTGAGACAGGGCGATCCGATGTCCCCTTATATTTTCACACTGGTTATGCAAGCTCTCACGTTAATTTTGCATCGTAAGGTTCGTATTGAACGCTCGTTCCGTTTTCATCGTTATTGTGAAAAATTAAATATTATCAATATTTGCTTTGCGGATGATTTGTTCCTGTTTGCTCGAGGTGATGTGAATTCTGCTAAAACTATTATGGGGGCTCTGAATGATTTCAAAGATATGTCCGGACTTACTCCGAGTGTTCCGAAAAGTACCGCGTTTTTCTGTAATGTCCCGGACCGCGTTAAAAGTGGTATTTTGAGTATTATGCCCTTCGTTGAGGGAAGGCTCCCGGTTAAATACTTGGGAGTTCCGCTTATTTCCACGAGGTTAAATTACCGTGATTGTAAGAGGTTGCTGGATTGTATGGATAGTCGGATTGGAGATTGGAAGAATAAAACTTTATCCTTTGCGGGTAAACTGCAGCTGGTCAGGTCTGTTCTGTCGTCCTTATATATTTATTGGTCCGCTGTGTTTTCACTCACTTCTAGACTTATTACTGATCTTGAGAAACGGATAAAAAATTTCCTTTGGGACTATGGTCACAATAAGGGAAAGCATAAAGTCTCTTGGGATATTGTGTGTCGGCCGAAATGTGAAGGTGGTTTGGGTATCCGGCGTATCCGGGATGTCAATAACTCTCTTCTGGTTTATCATATTTGGAGCTTAATCAATGAGCGTAATTCGCTGTGGGTTAAATGGATTCATGAGTATAAAATGAAGGGGCGAAATTTTTGGAGCTTGCAGATGCCTAACTCGTGTACTTGGGGGTGGAGGAAAATTATTCAGTTTCGTCCCCATATAAGACCGTTTATATGGCATGAAATTGGTAATGGGAGAGCTACTTCAGTTTGGTACGATAAATGGGATGTTCTTTGTCCTTTAATTGATTATATCAACCCTAGAGCAATTCATCGGGCTGGATTGTCTTTAGAGACCTGTGTCAGTGATGTTGTTCATCATAATAACTGGGGTTGGCCGCCTGATTGGTCTTTGAGATACCCAATTCTTTCGAACTTAAAAGATGTAAGTATTTGTCCGGATATGAGGGACAAGATAGTGGTTTTGGATGAGAATGGGACTTCAATGAATTTCTCGACTTCAGGTATATGGCATCTTCTTCGGAGACCGGCTGATAAGGTGTCTTGGGTGCATGTTGTTTGGTTCTCTCAATGTGTTCCAAAACACTCCTTTTTATTGTGGACTGTGATTCATGACAGGTTGAGCACGCAGAATCGTATTATGGGGTGGAAGATTGGTGGGTATCCAAATCATAACTTGTATTGCTGCCTTCTTTGTAATGGAGAGCCGGATTCTCGTAATCATCTCTTCTATGACTGTAAGTTCTCTTCTGAGGTTTGGAGTATTGTAAAACTGAAAGGGAAGTTTCAGGGGTGCAGAAATGGTTGGGCGAATATTCTTCAATATGTGTCTCAATTTGGAATGTCCAACTCTATTGATAATGTTGTTAATCGGCTGTTATTTGGGGCGTCGGTGTACGTTATTTGGAAGGAGCGAAATAACCGGCTTTTCAGGAACTCCTTGAAGACTCCTACGACTGTTGCTGAAGAAATTATTAGGGGTACTCGCCTAAAGCTTATGACTCTAAAGTTCAAGAATTCTGAACGGATTAATCGGGTTCTCGAGGATTGGCACTTTCCGCGGGGAGTTTCCCATCAAATTGATGATAATGGTTGATTTGTTTTTTTGTTTTGTTTTTTCCTTGGTTCTTGTGTAAGCTTTAGCTGTGTTTACCAGTTTTGGTGGTTTTGGTTTGTCTACTCTTGTATGGCATGTCATACTTGAGAACTAATATGGCACTCTGTCATATTACTTGTATTTTTTGGCTGTGTGAATGCATTTAACCGGGTGAACCCCTTTACCCAAAAAAAAAAAGTTGGAAATTCTGTCCCTTGGACATTACAAAGTAAACCTAAGTTATAAAAGTAATCTTATCTCCTTGAGCTTGAGGCTTCTTGTCTTCTAGCCAACTTGACTGACGCGACACTCTCCTTGAAGATGAATAAATGTTTGTGGTTAGGATGATCAGAGGGCACAATCCATCTGATTATATCATTGAGGTCCTCCACATGCAGATATTCTAAGTCAGTGTCCTCCTTTATGATTCCCAATGCCTATCCATCAGAGTTTTTGATAATGAAGGATCCATCTTTGTCATCAATATCAATGCTTGCAATCCTTCCATTTCTCTGGACTTCACAATTGGGCCTTGTCATCAGCCGCCTCATAATGATGCATTCCATCATAGTTTCAAGAGGGTTCTTGATTTTGGTCTTTGCCTTGAATGTCTCTTCAAAATACCTGATCTCCCTCATTCTCATTACCTTTTGTTCCTTTCAAATTGAGAGAGTTCCAATTTTCTTTTCTTGTTGAGCATGGGGAATCCCTTTCTAGACTGGTCCATGAGATGTTTAGATAAATCATTTTGTTGTCTTCCAGCAAACCTATGTCTGTGTAATAATCATACATATTCATAGTTGCCATCTCAGCCAGCTGCTCCCTCTTGAACTTCAAAACGTCATCCCTATAAATCACCTCCTTCAAATCACCACTAGACATAATCACTTTGAGTGATTCAGTTTGAGAATCAAAGTACAGCCTCTTTGGTAGGTCCACATCAGAAGGTGGCCTTTGTTGTCTTTGGTGTGAGGCTCTAGTGGTAGGAATTGTGACACTTACGGAGCCTAGAAATGTGTGTCTTCTTAGGAATATTGGCCCTCACATGCCCAGATTTCTCAAAGATTTAAATTATTTTCTCCTTTGGTAAAAAAATAAGCTGCAAATAGTTTTCACCTTTCCTTGCTAATGTTGTAATCATCCCCATTAGTTCCTCATCAGTTGGACCATCAGGGACAGATCATTGATTGTCAATACGCTCCCCCTAGTCCACACCAGAATTGTAAGAGTTTCTTCTGTTCAGCCTCCAGTCTTTCCCATTCAACCTTTTGTTCATATAATAATTCCTTCAATTGATCTTTTCCAAGGTTGTCAGATACGCCTTCAGCCGTCCCTTTTCTAAGCATCAAGCCTTTAAGGGTCTTGATTTTGTTCTCATCATCCCATGGGGTGGTGTTCAACTGGTTCCTATTTTACCAACACAAATGGAGGAACCTTGGGAGCTTTAGAAGTTTCAGTTTTCTCAAGATCAATCTTTTTCTTCTCAGACTTGTACAACAAAAGCTTTTCAGATATGCTCATCCCTAGAGTTTATTCAGTTCTCCCCTTGCTTCTATTAACTTGTCAAGGAGTTTGACATGCTCCTCCTGCCATTGTTTCTTCTCCTTGAGGTCATGATTCTAGGTCTTTTAGTTGCTTCTTGAGAGTTTACTTTTCTTGATAATATTTTATGGTGAATCTTAACCTGATCCCTACTCAAACTATCAACCAATTCAAAAGAGAATATAGGTTCAATAAATAACTTACACTTTCCATAAAACATGGCATATAACTTATGAAGTCTTTTATCTTGGTTGCCAGCTTTCTTCATTCTCTCCAACTCAGTCCTCTTAACATCCTCAACAGTGACATTATAGGCTTCTTCCAGCTCACTGAATTTCATATGGCTCAGCTGCTTTTCAGAAAACCCATGTAGTCTTAGATATGCCCTGAACTTTTGTTAATCCCGGTTCTTTTTATCCATTTTCTTTTTAATATCATCAGCCTCTCCATCAATCAACTTCTGCAACTCCTCATCAGACATAGGAGCTAGAGTTTCATACTTATATCCATGTCTAATCAATCCAATAATTTTTGGGTCCTTCCTCCTTGTATCATCCAACATGGACTGTATATTCTCCTTATGTTCATCAGTCATTTCCACATTAGGGGAGTCAACAGTGTCATCTACACCATCAAGAGCTTTTGTCATTGGCTCATTTATAAAATCATCAGGCAAAATTGTTTGCAAAGGAAGAGCCCTAACAGGACCTTCCACTTCCTTTGGACTGTCCACAAAGTATTCAGTCTTTTTAAACTTATCAGCTCTCTTCTTCTATGGTTCTTCACTATCAACTATTCTTCCATCATACCTCTTCTTCCTTGAGTATTTCTTCCCAAATTTTCATCAAAATCATCTTTCTTCCACTTATCCTCCTTCTCTACCACCTATTCTGCATACTCTACCCATTTCTTCGATAAGGTTACAATTATACGTTCACCAGCATCATTAGTCACCAACTGCCTACTTGAATCATCATCAATGTTTTCAGCAGTGGTTGGAGTTGGTGTCTCTTGATCAGCATTTTTCAGACTAAAGTTGATAAGAGCAGGGGAATTATTAACCTCTTCAATTTTTTTAACTTGATCAAGCTTTCAATCACTTTTTGATCAAGCTCCCCCTTTTCATTTACAATTTTATGAATCTCGGCCTCCTCTAACAATATTTCCTGTTCATCTAACTCCTTATCAGTCAAAGATTTTGAAATTCTTTCTCTTTCCAATATTTCATTTAATGTATCGGCATTCCTTTTGGGCAGCGGTGTTCAACAGTTACATCAACATCAAGTAAATCATCAATAGATTTCTTCTTTTGAGTGTTTAGGGGTTGTAATTGTTCTTCACTTTTAGCAACCGCCTTTCCTTTATCCTTTCTCCTTTCCTCTTCAGTTTCCTCACCATTTCTGTTTCATTGGGAAAATTTTCAATTTGGTCCATTAAGTCCTCCATCTCCTCATCCACAATTTTCTCATCAGTCAACACACCTTCCTCAATATCCATTCTATCATCAACAAATACATCTGTTTATGGATCAGTACCAATAGCATCAGTTACTATGGCCTAAGTCATTACAATATTTTCATTTTCAGTATTACCCACATTCATACTCACATCTGCAACAACGTCCTTTTAAACCACCTTCTCAACATTAATATCATTTACATCATATTCCTGCTCTCCCCATCAAACCTATCACCTTCGTAACCACATTCATATGTCCTCCTATCTTCACTGCTCTCATCTTCACTATCTTCATATAAATTACAAAGAATTTTTAGTGTATCCTCCTCCACCACATTCTCTCTCACAATATCATCCCTCACAACATTGACAACAGACGGATGATTCTCCCCCTGTTTTAGTACAATTGAGGTCTTCTCAACCTCAGCCTCCAGGGTTTGAATCTTTAGTTGTGCATGTGCGAATTGTGCTTTCAAATTATCATTCGCCTTTCTCAAACTTTCATTTTTAACTTCTTAAATCAATATTCTTGATCGCGTCATCCAAATATCTGTTAAACAAATGAGCACCAGGGGGAAGGGGATCGGGAAAGAGTATGTGAAAAAGGGTCAGGGATGCTTGGCTGGGTTTGGGTTGGGATGGGTTCAATGTTGGGATTTAAATGATGTTTGTGCAGGTAGAGGGTAATGGGTTGAATGTTTGGATTATAGGTGTAAAAGTATGGGCAATTTCAAATGTTAGTTGATCAGTGGTTTGGTTTTGGGTACGGGATTTATATGGAGTGTTTGGAAGGTTTATTAGGTGGGATGGGATTTATTGTGGTATATATGGTTCATGGATGGCTTGGTCTGGGGCTTGGATTAGAGTTTGGGTTTGGGTTAATGGTTGTTCTAGGATTTGAGATTGGCTGTGGGTTTGGGTAAGTGGTGATATTGGTGGGGATGAGATGTAAGGTTCATTGGTTTGGGTTTGGGGTGGGGATATTGGTGGTGATATGTGTTGGGGTGGTGTTGGCTAGTTTTGGGGTGAGGTTGGTGGTTTAGGTATTGGTAGGTTCAAGATCTCCCCTTGTGCCCTCTGCAATATCAACATTTTTAACAATATCATTAACACCTCCTCTATCACCTCCTTCATCACCTGCATCATCACCATCATTTCCTGCATCATCATAATCAGATTCATCATCACTATCTTCCTCACCCACATCTTCCTCTTCAGATGTCACATGAGGTAACTCTGGAACCGGCATAATCTCCAAATCATGGTTATACAACCATGGTAACACATCAAACTCAACAACAAGATTGAAGTGCTTGTGGAAGCCAACCTTTCAATCCTTTTATATACATTTGGGTCCTGCAATAAATGTGTTGTGCCAATGGTTGGAAAATCAGGCAGTACACGATTGAAAATAATCTGTAGAAATCTTTGGTAAACCAAGAATTTGTCCTTGTTAGGCTTCCTCAAATCGCAAACCGTCAATATCATCTTGGAAAAGTTGAACGGTTGTCTAAACACAACTGCCACAGTGGTGTTTGCCAAATCACAGCTCATCAAGGTCCAAGAGCCCTTCCTCGGTGCATAACCTTGTACAATGTGATGTATAAGAAACCTGTAAAGGTTAGGGAACAACCCTTTTTTAAATTGTCCATCATGAACATCACCTTGATAGCCCATACACTCCTGAAATATTGTCAATAAATGATTTGTAGAAAAACGAATTGGGGCTTCAAATGCATCATTAAACTGTAAGCTAGCCCGTATAAGTTGTTCAGTGATTACTATCTCTTGCCGGGAAACGGTAGCCTCTATCCTCCTACCACCAACATCATCATGGAGTTGGGCAGAGTGCAAGAAATCTAATTGGTGATTTCAACTATAAGATCGCCCGTATAAGTTTGATCTCCGTAGCCACCGTATCATTAATGCAACCGACTGGTTATCTGGAGTGATTTGAAGAAGAGCGCACATATTGTGCTTCTTCTCAAATGGATAAGTTGGTTCTCCCATAAATGTCAAAAACAAAAAAAAAACATATTCAAAGTAAAAATCAGCCATAAAGTTCATAACTTTGATATGTAATAAGTAACAATTTAAAGAAGAAAAGTAAGATTTTCTTTATGAACCTGTTCTTTGAAAAATTGTTAACCTACATATAAAAACAGGGAAGTTAGTTAAGATGAAAATTAAAAGCCCAATTCCGCATTGTCGGAAAACAATTAATTGATGCTTACCGAGTCATAATTAGAGGGATGGCCAATTTAGATTGGTGATTTAGTTAAACGTTTGGGAGTAGCGGCAATAATGCAATAGTGGGAAGAGAGAAAAGTGAAGTGTGAAAATTTCACTAAGTCCCTCTTATATACTTTTTGAAAGTGTGTTTTCAATGCATTTTTTCGTTTTCTCATGAATTGTGCCAAAAATTTATTTTTAAATGTCTTAGCATAAAGCATGCTCGTTAAAGTGTATTTTCACAAAGCTTGCTAGGAAAGGTTTAATTTTCAAAGCTTGCTCGTTCTAGAATTTTTCAGATATTATAAGTAAATAAAAAAATAACACTAAGTTGATAAGATGATGGAAACTTACTAGAAAATACAAGATTTCTTGTGAAATAAATCACATGACTAATAATCCAGTATAAAACATCAAGTTGGCAACCTTGCTAGGAATCAATAAAGAGTCCTCAAATAGTAACTTAGGGATATTTCTAATAGTCAACCTTGCTCGAATATTTGAATATCACATACCTTACCCGATAAAATTTAATAACCATAACAAATATAAAGTCAAGAACACTTTAAAACAAAAGTGTGCCAAAAATAATTTAAGAGTGCAAAGTGTGCTAGAGAATACTTATTTATCCTTTGATATACAAGTATGCTCTAAACACAAAGTGTACCCGAAAAGTGAAGTTTGCTGGGAAATTTTATGAAGTTTACAAGTATGCTAGAAGAACATTTGGAATGAGCCAACATTTTACAAGTGTGCTTCTAAGCATAAAGTTTGCTCGCTAAACAAAGTTTACTAGTAAACCCTTGTAATTTCAGAAAATAATACCAATAACATGAAGTACATTAGACATATACAAATTCCAAATAAAAAATCAAAGTTTACCAGAAACAGATAAGTGAATCATATTCAAAGATGTATCGCATATTATTAAGTGTGCTAGACAAATATACAACCTTCTGAACATCCATGTTTACTCGAAAGCATATTATCAAAGTCTACCTGATAAATAATGATTAATTCTTTTAAGTACAAGTAATCATCTAGCTTGCTCGAATATCTTAAACAATCAAACAAAACAGTTAAGTTTGATAGAAATAGTTCAAATCAGAAAAGGCTTGCTAGAAGTAACAATTCAAACACATTCAAATGTAAAGCTTGCTAGAATGACCTAAAAATCCTATAAAACAACTAAGTGTTCTAGAATACTCTAGAAATCATCAAAGCTTGTTAGAATCAACATATTCACATGTAAGCTTGCTAGAATGACTGAAACATCCCATAAAACAAATAAGTTTGCTAGAATAATTCAGAAGTCATCAAAGCTTGCTAGAATCAACATATTCAAACCTTGTTAAGTGTAAAGCTTGCTTGAATGAGTTTAAACAATTTGTAAAACAACTAAGTGTGCTAGAATGTTCAAATACATTAAAGCTTGCTAGTATTGACATATTCAGACTTTTTCAAGGTTAAAATGCAACACTTTTTGTCTTAAACCAATTTTTCTCACAGTTTTGTCATTAAAGTTCAATGTTTAAGAGCAAATGGTGCATTAAGAGATCAAACTTCAGTTATTTCCTTTCTTTTCTTTCTGAAAAGATCTCAACATGAGATCATATTGGTTTAGTTGCCTCTCAATACTTCACTCTCATCATTATTATAACATATCCGATAGGTTAATAGCAGGTATCGACTTAGCATGATTTTCATTCCATTTTGGTGATATGATGATTTAGGGTTCAATTATATAGTATAATTCAAAACTGGACAACACTGATTGTGCTATGATGCTTCATATCTCTTCTCAAAGCTTATTTGGCTTTCCCCCAGATCACCCCAATTTGACTTCAACCCCCTGATATTTGGTCAAAATCTTTTAATGCAGAACAGTTAAATTGATTTAATATTTCATTTCAAAACTTCAAACAAATTGAGTTGAACGTTGAACTTACACGCCACGCAAGTCGGACTTACATGCCTTTCATTCGGAATGTTTAAAGGACTTATATTATTGCCTCCATCCTTGTAGTTCAAGTATTAACACTCATCTTTGCATTTTCGTAAAATTTGTGAACATCTCGACTTCTGGTTGATAAAATAAACACAGTCCACATTTGTTCTTTGTCATATGTATAAAAATGAATCATTTTGGTGAC